>NC_068386.1:25838638-26038638 GCF_023724105.1 Carassius gibelio | reverse complement strand
TTCGCTCAGGGAGCAGCTGGAACAGCACTGGACAGGCCAGAGGTATTAAACCTGAGCCGCTTGGCAGGAAGCTCTCTGTATGGAGTGGCTCTGATTGGAGGGAACGACTGACAGTCAGACAGAGGCAACGAGTGACACGTACACAGATACAGAGTAAACAGACAACAAACTGAAAAACAACACGAGGAACACACAGAAACCAAGGTCATTAGCAAAACAAGAGCATTCACACTGGAGGATCTTCAGAAACACGCTCTAGATTTCTGTCAGCTGTGAATCCATGCAACTAGAAATACAAGACACACTCTCAGAAAATAAAAATAAAAGATTGCTTGGACAGGATGCTTTCAAAAGGTACTGATGTGTACTTTTAATGTATTGGTATGTAGCATTTAGAGGTAAAGATGTACTTTTTTATCTTTTCTACCTTAGGATATTGCCTCAGGGAACATTTTTATTTTTTATGTTTTGTTTTGCAAGAAAGACCAATCAGAATTCACTATGTAAGCATTTTGATTGCATCATCACCGAGTGAGATTTTGAATAGCAAACATGATTTAAAGTCAGTGGGAGATTTGCAAACTTCATATTTCTTTAAAAATATATCACTCAAATAAACTGAACGAAATATTCCTGCTCAGTATCCTTGTTTTGTTTTCCAAAGGTATTTAAGAAGCAAAATGACTTGTTTTCTGAAAAATTAAAACAGCAACAACTTTCTGCCATTGAGGTCTGCCATTAATTAAGGTTTTTATTTATATTTTTATTTTTTTTGTTAACCCATTTCTTGTTTTAGAAAAAAAGAAGAAGAAGAAAGAAAGAAAATAATAATTTTGATAAAGTTTTCAAAAACATTTTGCAAGTATTTTTCAGAAGTCACTTTGTACTGGAAAACCACAGACAAACTGAGTATGGGGGTTCAGATCAAACCCAGTGTTTCAGAAAACGTTACTAATATTCTTACGAGGAGTTTCATGTACACATCTGATATTTCCAGTAGGAACTCTTGAATGTGTTTGTGTGTGTGTCAGACGTGGAGCAGCTGAGGAAGTCATTATCTCATGTCATGCCCAATAATCTGACAGTAATTCAGTAAGTATCAGAGAGAGCTGAGGACACTATAACATCACTAACAGCTCTATGAACTGCAGATATACTCACACAAAAGTCAGCTTGAAGAAAGCTTGTTTCACTCTAAGCAAGTCAGATAAATCTATTCACTTCTCAAAAATGTTTCATGCACTCAAGGTTCATTTTTTAAAGATAAAGTTGCATTAGTGTTACTACCAGGTTTCCTGTACACAATCCCACCGCTGCCATTGGTCAGCCTGTCCGATAGCCCCGCCTCCAGTCATCCCCATTGGTCGAGTGAGAGTGGCTGTGTCGGGACGGTCATGATGAGTGTCACATTCCTCTGGGACATCGATCTTATGATTGCTCTGCACACTGAACTAATGACACACAGATTTAATAATGCTGCTTCGCTGTCTTTCTGTTCTGTGTCTCAATATAATAATGACGTGTTCATGTAGAGTTATTCTTACTCCTGGGCTTGTGTTCAGGTGTGTCTGATGTCAGGAGAGGCTCTAACCATCTGCCATGAAATGATGCTACAAAGCAGAGTCTTCAAACAGTTCCACACACACACACACACACACACATCATCATCATCAAGAAATGCTGTTTCAAAATAAAATAAGCTGAATTGAAAGCATTAAAGCTGAAATGAAAATATATTTATTTTAAAGCATCCATTTAATAAATAAATTGATTATAAAACACAATCCTATGTAGCACATAACAAGGATTTTTAATCTATGTAAAACCATTTTGCACAGGCAATTCAAAACCTAATCTAATCAATACAAACCACGTTTTAAACGCTGCCCATTACGGCAATTTAAAAATGTCCAACAGGAGATCAATTTAATTTTTTTTAGGAATCAAATGCTTACCCAATCTAAACTACACAAACACATGCTGCATGCTATTGATTAGATTTAAGATTAGGACAATGAACTGAGCTTCAGCGACTTCAACAGAGGGCAGCCATTTCCTCCCACATACGAGTGTGTGTGTGTGTGTGTGTGTGTGTGTGAGTGAACTGAACCATACTCAGAATTTGTGCTCTGCATTTAACCCATCTAATGTTCAGCAGTGTTCTTCTTCTGATACTCTTCGTGCTGACCATCCGGAGACTGATTCCAAATGCATGGCTAAATTTCCCCCCGTCCCTTTACAGAGAGATCTCATGGCTGCAGATCGATTGAGTCACCTTGGTTAGCTATTTGTAGGCCGTTGCCTGTGGAAGTGTCAGTGTGTGTGTGTGTGTGTGTGTGTGTGTGTGCACGTGTGTGTGTGTGTGTGTGTGCGGTGGGTCCTCTCACCTTTAAGCTTGATCAAAGGCAACATTAGTTAAAGTCCATTATGCACATCCAACCCCAGTGTGCCACCGACAATGCCGAGGATTCATGAGACCAAGATATTAAATAAAATATAAATATAAAAATAAAAATTGTTAAAATAGGAATATGTCTTTTATGGGAAAATAATAAAGCCTTACAGCCTGCTAAAGAAAAGAAAGATGAACAATTAGCTATTTCTGAAGTGTGTGATTTAGGTGACACCTTAGGAGTTTCTCATGGTGTGTGTGTGTGTGTGTGTGTGTGGTTTAACAGGTTTATTAAAAGCTGTACGGCTGTCATTTTTCTGCTCACAGTTTTGCATCAGAGTGAAATAATGTTAGTGGCATTTCGAATATCACTTTTACTCCCAACGAGACGCTTAACTTGATCAGTTCTCTGAAGTGGAGCGCTTTGTTTGGACCGTATTTCCATTTAAACATGAACGTTTGTTTATTTATTCAGAAAGTGTGTATGTTTCTTGCATTGAATTTGGAAGAAGCTCTGAAAAACTCAAAACCATCATACTGTAAATTATTCAACATTTGAAATGTATGACCTTTAATGTGGATATAATTCTCTAAACTTCTCATGATAATATTTTGAGATGATTCTAGATATAAATATGAGAGATATACACTATGCAACTCTGAATATGTAAATTGTAAATTATGAAAATGAAATTAAAAGAACAAATATATAAATGTTAGTCTGAATATATATTACATATTAAAATTAATAGATCATGATTTTTCAAAATACATTTGCAATTATAAATCTGTAATGTAATAATAAAAATCAAAAACAACTGACTTAATATCTGTAATGACAGATTTTTTTATCTATATTTAAGCTTCATAAATACACACACAGGCTGATTTCCCGTTGATGTGACACACTCATGTTTGATACAATTCTACACAGATTTCGATTTGAATAAACATAAATTATCAGACAATTACACACACTCCTCTTTTGCCCTGATGTCCATTCATCACGAGGCATCAGCAATTCATACCTGCGTGTTTTCATCTGATTATCTTTTGTTTGAGAAATGTGTGTGTGCTGCATCTTGATTCAATAGAGGCTAATCTCATTTCTTAGTCATACTGCTGCTGAAAGTCTATTTGTTTGAAGGAGAACGACTCGAGCCGACTTAACAATGGGAGCCAAATGTATATGTCTTCTATTGTGACTACATAAGATTTATAGTGCAATTCATTTGAATAGATTAGCCATTTCAGTAATTCTGTAATTGAATGAGTCATGGCTCGAAGAAAAGATTCACTGTTTTCCTTACACAATTAAAGTAATTAGATTAAACACAACAGAAGTCTGTTAAAAAGAAAAGAAAAGAAAAAGAAACAGAGTTGTTTGTTACAACATGACACGCTAAAAGTGCATTCATCTTTAAATACATGTCGTTTTATTGGTTTGGTTCCCAGAAATTCTTAATATAGTATTATTAAATTAGAAAAATTTAAATTGTTAATTAAGCATGTAAAATCTTTTATTACTGATTTATTCTAACAGTTATATTGTCTCTATAATTTTTGTTGTTGTTGTGTGTTTGTTTTTTATTGTAAATCATGGCATGCATTTGATTTCTAAAACATGATTAAAGTTATATTCTTACAATCTTAAATTATTGCAGTCCTACAATCTACAAAACAAAACAAATTAAGAAAAAAAAGGCAGCACGAAGATGCTCTGGAAGATCTTTAAAGCGTTCCCTGTGTTTGAGAACCAGTCCAGACGTCTGTGGAGTGGAAACACTGCGCCTCCTGAAGGCCAGAAGAGGAACCGCACCTCCACCTACATCTCCAAATCTCCACCTCTCTCCCCTCGCTCCTGTCTCATCTCGCTCCGGCGTGCCTCCTCTTAGTGCTTATGATCCATTTTCTCATGATTTGAGAAGTTGCTTGCTCAGAGGAAGCCAGCAGTCAATCAATGCCACCGAAATAGCAGCGCTCCATTAGCAGCGGTAACAGTAGCTGCACCCTTGAGCAAGGGACTCCAGCGCGGCGACTCGAGTCTCTGCGCCTTTCTGCCTCTTTTTCATAGTTTGTCACGGTCACAACCCATTCTCCCAGCTCTCAAGCCTGCTCTTACCTCACACTGGTGGTCTTCTCCAGACCCGCGGACGCTTGGGTGTCACTGACCCTCACTGTCCTGATTCCTGCTCGGTTCCTCGCTGTTTAACGGGTGTCTGTGCCTCTAAAGTCTGCGCTGACCGCCCCCCTTCCACTCCCCCGCTCTTTGTTTTGATGAAACCCAATACCTCAAAGCATCTTTTGTTTTACAAGAGGGCCAAAAAGGGTTTTCAGAGTGAGTTCGAGAGCACCCCGGGTTCCCCACCTGGCATACATGCCTCTCTCTCAAGCGTGGATTATTACAAGCAACATCTGCTCCGGGGTCGATGATCGCTGTCAGCTGGCACTGCCAGAAACCACACGTGGACCGTCCCCGGCTTCCTCTCGTGTTTGATGTGCGCACTAGTCGTCTGAGTTCGGACGCTCGGCCTGGCATCAACCCAGAGCGTAGATTTACTGTAAAGGCGTCCAGATCTGCACCGCAGGGGCCTGTTGTTAAATGAGCTACATCTATTGTATTGTTACATATCGCTGAATGCAGGAGTGGAGATGAGAACTTTCCCATGCATATGATTCCCCGCGGTTAACAGCAAAGATTGGGCAGACACGCCAAGTGTTTAATGTGCACCTGGCACCAAACATCCAGTGGCCTCTTCACTGGCTGCACGTGTGCACAGAAACACCCAAATGCTTTCCAAAAGCACTGCTCGGAGAACAGCATTCACATGTTTCCTAAAGCCAAAGCTGTTGTCCACAGTGTCAAACTCATGTCAGAGCTCTGGGCCCAAATTCTGATCAGACGCACTGTGAATTTAATTCTAGACTCATGCATGCTATATTAATACTGAAGGTGCTCCAGGTAAGGCATGTTCACATCAAGAGAAGAGCAAATTCCTGCACAGCTATAACAGGGCAGCAATAGCACTGGGAAGCTGCTTTCAGAGGGATGGAAGACTGACAACTGCCCAATTAAAAAAAAAAAAAAAAAACATGTCCTGTTGTTAAAATGTATAAATGTAATTAAATTAATAGATTTTTTTAACATATAGCTGCTGATATCAATCTTATTAAAATTATCAGCATTGATATCGTTAACTAAAAATCAGACCATGTTTACAATAATTAAAATGAAGCTGAAATAAACTAAAACATAAATACTCGATGGAAAATGTAAATGCAAGAAAAATTTAAAATTTGCATTGGCAACTAACGGAAATCAAATATGTTGAGGCAATTAAATAAAAAAATAATAATAAATTAAATTAAATTAAATTAAATTAAATTAAATTAAATTAAATTAAATTAAATTAAATTAAATTAAATTAAAAAAAAATAAAATAATAATCATAATAATAATAAGTGAAAAATAATAATACCAAAAAAAAATAAAAATAATGGCAAGCACATAACAAATTTACTGTAATAGAATATAAATAATACAAAAAATGACACTGACAATTTAAAAAGTAGTTTTAATTAATTAAATTAAATAGGTATTATTAAATATCAGCATTAAGTTTTTAATTACATGCATAAGGACAACCAAACATGGTTATTATTTGTCAAGTAGAAGCAGAAGAAGTGAAAACTTGTGGAGGTCATGAGCCTCAGACTGGACGTCTCAATCCCTGCACCACATGTTGTCACTCTTCAGAAGCAGACGTAATCTGTGTTCGGAGCAGGGCCTGTGTTTCCCAGCGTGCTCTCTCTCTCTCTCTCTCTCTCTCTCTCTCTCTGAGAGATCACGGCATGCTGTAATGCTGTGTCAGGTGTTATTAGGCGGCTCCATCGCTCTGATGCTCGTGTCCACTCCAGGGCGGATGAGGGCCAATTGCTTACACTGGCTACAGTGACAGAGCAGGGGGTGATTGGCAGTGACATGCTCCTGTCTGGGACGGGAGGACAAACCCTGTGCTGAGGCGTTATTCCAGCGGCCCGCAGAGAAGACCTGACACAAACACTCAAATAAAAACACCTGCATGTTTCTACACTTTTCCACGAGCAAGGACAATGATGCTGAACACTGGTTTTGTGCATATTGAAATACTACAGCAGCTCACAATTAATTCAATTTAACAGCAATATAAGCTTTATAGTAGTAACTAGAGTGCACTTCACTTTCACAAAATGCTGCATTAGTGTGTGTTTTCTATAGCAGAATATTCAGCTAAATGCTGCCGTTCATCACTGCACGGTAAAACATGATTTTTCAAAACTAATATTACTGGATTATGCTTTTTACTCCACAATTTCACATTTAATTTGATGTGTTACTTACCATTTCTTTGTAATTATTTGTCAAAATTACTAGCAATTTCTAAGTGAAAATTGTTTTCAGTGTAGTTTTTGTGTTATAGTTGTTTTTTTCTTTGTATTTTGTGGAAATGTATCTCCAAATGCTGTCAACCTAATTAGGTTTGTTCAGTCACTCCAAAATGTTATTATATTGTGCCAAAAAAAAAAAAAAAAATGCTAGTTAATGTTATAGCATTGGTCTAAAACGTACTGATAATTGTGCTATTTCTTTATAACCGTGATACACTTCCCAGTGTTCCCAGTCATTCATAAACAAACAAACACATAAATACATTTCTCATGAACAAATCTAGTATTCAGTCTTTATATCAACTTGTTTTCTTAAGCTCCTCAGTTTTGAGTGAACATAGCTAAGACTATCTACAAATAATGCCAATGACCATAGTGTTGATGTTTTCATTGGCCTATGATCAATCAGTTCAAATAAATAAAGTTTGAATTCAATATTGGTTAGACTTTATTTTATTCAGTCCATGTCACATGTAATACTATAGTAATAACAATAAATATTGCATGCAACTAACCCCAAACCATACAGTAAGTACATGTAGTTAATTAATATTACTCAGCATGTAAATACACAATTGAACTGTGACGATGCTGACCGGACAGTTGTAGTACAAACAACAGTAGTGTCCCTCCAGTTTCCTATTGATTTCTTCATGGCTCCAGCTGAACAGTTTTACAGTTGCATCTGAAGAGAGACATAATTCAGCCAATCAATTCAACCGATTTCCCTCAGACAACTATTGATGGCTTGTTTTCTAAAGCAATCATTTCTATTAAACTCCTCATCAGTCACTAAATGCATATGCCATTTTAAATCTTCCGTCAGACTTTATACAAACTAACTGTAGTGTGGTCATTAAAATGACTACTAATGATATTAGACTGCTCCACAGATCAATCAAACAATAATATGTGCATACACTATACTATTGAATACTGAAGACTAAAGGCTGGATGTGGATGAAGAAAGGAAGCTTGTGTCTGATTTAAACCCTGCATGCGTTAGAAGCGAGGAGAGTTTGATATGAACCCAGATTTGCAGCCGGAGGTTTCTGTGAATTAGTGTGCCAGCTAACCTCAGCATCTTTGCCTTGAGGAGAGAATGTGTTGGAGTCTGTGTAAAGATGTACTGATACTCCATCACAGAATAATTCTGTTAAAATAATGATCTTTCTTTGGGCTATGGGCCCTCAGGAGCTGTTCTGCACTGAAAGCTACACTCATAAAGCCTTCATTTTTACAATTGGATATTGGAGAACTGATTTTTCCTCAGTGTGAACATATAAGGCTCCTCGGTGACAGGTTAGGGTCTATTGGAGAGCGTGCCGCATTACATGGTTTGGTGCTCGTAACTGCATTAGTTTTCACAAGCACACAGCGTTAGCATGAGGTGAAGGTGTGTAGAGATGAGAGGATCGCCTCACCACAGACAAAAGCCCATCACGAAGTTCCTGCAGAGATCTGCAATAAAGCACAAGTTATGATCGAGTCACCGTTTAAAGGGACAGTTCACCAAAAAATTCATATTTTGTCTTTATTTGCTAATTCTCATGTCATCCCAAACTTGTATGATGTTATATATTCAGAAGAACACATTGGAAAGAGCCTCTCCATTCACATTACATGTTTGTTATGTTTAAAAGACAATAAAAAGCTTCAAAACGACTCTTAAGGTAGACCATGCAACTCAGACAAAACATATACAAACCTTTATTGTTGTTCTGAGAAGAACTGCACAAAGATAACAATCAACCAAATAATAATAATAATAATAATAATAATAATAACACACATCATTATGGGTCTGGAACAATATTAGGGAGAATAAATAATGACAGGATTTTCTTATTTGGGGAAACTATTCCTTAAGTTTAGAAATTCATTGAAGTTCATATTATTTTAATTAATTAATAATGTATATTTTTATTAAACCATTTGACCAGTCAGCTCTGGTTTCATATACTGTATGAACGTTCAGCACTTCACACGACAACACTTTGCAAAACAAAGTTTGATTGTTTAACATTTCTGAATAACTTTGGTATCATGAACCAACAAACAAACTTACTGCCTTTATATACATATAGTATCTTTATTACTGTTAATTTAGTTCAGTAGTAATTTTTTACAATACACTTCAAATATTAAAAGTATGTTTTTAAACTAAGGTACTAGCAGATAATATAATAGTAATGAAATAAAAGGCAATGTAAGTCTTAAGTCTTAACACACTTAGGTAGACTTTTAAAAAGGTGCACTTTGTGCTAATTTTAATTTAAAGTACATTGTAAATCATTATGTTTTAATCATTTTTAGTTATGATTTAAAGAAGTGCACTTATATCGATGTGTTCACTAAAATAATAAAGCACATGTAAAGTACTTGATTTTCTACTTTACTGTGTCATTTGATAAATACATTTTTTTCCCCCAACATTATCATTATTAATTGTAATTATACATATATTTAAAAACATGACATACCGGTTTCAACAGAAATGTCATAAAGTATATTTTAGCTGATCATAAATGCTTGTCAGTACATTCAGCAGTAACACTTAACCATATTTCAAAGACAACAAAAGTGAATTTACATATAAAGATCAAGACTCAGGCGGGTTAAAAGCACTCTAAAATTCAGCTAATTGCATTTAATATCAACTCAAACTATTATACATTTTCAATTAATTAGCATGCAGGGCTTCTTTTTAAAAGTTTGCAAAAGTGTATTTCTTTTTCATAAGGGATGTGGATTTATACTTGAAATGTTAAAAATGCATTATTATACATATATGCAGAAATGAAAATCAAAAATTGTTACATTTTTCATTATACCTCGTGCACTGTTAATGAATTGAACTTATCTTATAGTTTTTAATATTACAAAATTAAACAAGATGCATTTATTATCCATGAATAACTCTATTGCAGGAAGATATCTCTTTCTCAGTGCTGATACTTGAATTAACAGAAGGCTTGGTCCACCAATAGGTTCTGCCCACATTTAATGACCGTCACTATATTTAAGAGAGTCCGATTTGCATTTCACCTCGCTTGATACAAAACACAGTTGTGGTTGGATTTGCTTGTTAACTTTTCTGACGGACATCAGCAGTTAATGTGGTTGTGCAGGGCTTCACATACGAGCAGCATGTCTATGAAGATCACAAACACTGCCAAATACAGCCGGCCTGTCAACAGCACCACAAAAGAGCGCCGCACCAGATAAATAAGAGCCATGTTTGTTACTCGCTTGGACTGGAGATCACCTCCACAACCTCATTTGTAGTCCAACAGCTCTTTCCTGGCCGAAGACTCGGGGAGAAATCGCCCGGTGAGCTGCAATCACACGATGGCTCAGGAGCTGCGCTGTTAGCTGGCGCTTAGCACCCGCTCTTATTTGGTCTGATGGGTGGCATTCAGAGGCAGGTGATGATTTATAAATGGACGGTCGGCTGGTGGGCCCACAGGAATGGGGAGGACTTGGACAGAGATGCTGGAGCTCGCGCCAGAGAGCCGAGGCACATTAGCACAGGCTGGAGCATCTGCGAGCCGAGCGCCGCGCTCCTCGCTGCAGGGCCATATGGAGCTGACAGGATGCTGAGCGCTAATTAATTTGACTGCAGAAGATGCTCTCAACAAAGAGAGATCTCTCGCTCACCAACTTTTTGTATGCCGTCTACCCTCCCATCATGGGGACTATTGAAAAGAGTAGATATGTATGATTTCTAAACAGGTGAGAAAATCATACTTCTTCAGCTTTGATCACACAAATAAATTACATTTTAACAGATATTTACATACAAAACATATATTTTAAACTAAAAGATTTTTACTGTATTTTTGATCAAATAAATGCAGCCTTGGTGAGTAGAAGACCTCCTTAAAAAAACAAGGAGTAGAAACAATATTTACTCAGAAATTGCTAGTGAGTTTCACAAAAATAAACAGCACGTAACACATTGAATTAAACATTACATTTTGAAGCAGAATAACTAAAATAACGTTGTGTTGTAAATCCAATAATCTTTGTTTTACCAACAATTTAGATGTTTTTAATCAAAATAACTCTTGATATAGAATTAGATAAACTATGATAGCAAATTTTGCTCATGCTTTCCAGTCCTGGAGGACAGAATAGCAAAACGAAGCCTGGGAAATTAATTTCTGAAACTATGAGCTAAATTCATGATGACACTCGTGGAGCAGCAGATGCATACAGTGAGAACAAGATGAGATTCTACCAACACAAATATGACAGCATCTCGTGTGCCGCGTGTCCCTGCAGTGTAAAATACCACTCCTGTGATGTTTCGGGATGGCCTCTTTTTGCCTTATTAGTAGATGTTTGTCCCTTAACTTTAAAATCCCAGCTAATGACATGGGACTTAATTTAATACATCAGTCAGCTGCAGATGAAAGCAACACAGTCATTAACACAGACTGATTCATGTTTGTCAGTGTTGAGTTTTAGAGAATGAAAAAACATATCGCGGAGATGAAATAAACACAGAATGTCAGATGTGTTCCTGATGTATCTTAAGATGAGTTTCCCTAATAAGATGATTGTGTTAATGATGTCTTACACATGCTTTAAAGTTGCTGCTACATCACAAGAACAGGTTAAAGACAAACATGCTGAACGCACCCAGAGTCTGGTTTGTTCTGTAGTTTGGAGCTTCATTCAGAAGGAAAAAGTCTCTTCAATCAAGTTAGTGGCTTTAAAATCAATGAATTATGTAAATCAGACAGTTGTTTACAAAAGCCTTCATCACTTTAATAGATGAAATGCACATTCAAAAATCATTTCTAATTATTCGAGAAGTTGATCAATTATGATTACTCATATTATTCATCTGAGGATTTTATCTTAATCAGGGTCATATTGATTTGATTTGATTTGAATCCACTTCAGAAGTGCTTCTGATGTTTACTGAGTGCACATTTATAGTATTATGAACAAGTCAATTTACTTTCCATCTAATTTGCCGGCCGTCTTTGAGAATATAAAGATGTGATATAAATATATAAAGAAATAGCCGGGTTGTGATTTGAAGCTCTGATCACATCCAGGAGGACTGTATAATGTGTTTCTTCATCAGATTTGTAGAAATATAGCATTGCATCAGTGTCTCATCAATGGATGCTCTGCAGTGAATGGGTGCCGTCAGAATGAGAGTCTGATAAAAACATCACAATAATCCACAGCACTCCAGTCCATCAGTGAACATCTGGAGAAGACAAAAGATTAAACAAATCCAGCATCAAATGGTTGCTTCTAGTCAAATCATGAGTCCATAATCAATAATAACCCTTCCTCCGTTCTGACGGCACCCATTCACTGCAGAGGATCCATTGGTGAGCAAGTGGTGCAATGCTACATTTCTCCAAACCTGATGAAGAAACACACTTCTCCAAATCTTGATCCTGAGGGTGAGGACATGTTCAGCAAATTGAAAAACAGAAAAGTGCCAAATATATCAGGCTGGAAGTTTCCAAAATATCTGACAGCTTAACTTCCCCATCTTTAAAGTACAGAAGGCCTTTAATCTGGTGAGAAGTGAGCACTTATGAGCCTTTATGAAGCCAGACTTCAGGCCTATGTGCTTTATTTCCCATTTTTTGCTGCTGGATTGTAGAGCGGTCCCATATCTCCCTCAGGACGGCTCGATCTCCTCAGACTCATTAGAGCGGCGCAGGGTTTAGTTCAGCTCATATGAATTGGAATTAATGCCTCGTTTCCTTCTTCCTCTGAATCTAGCAAAAAAGCCCAAGTGTGCAGCAGAGCAAATGTGAATCACAGAGCAGCTTCCGCCTCTGAAACGTCCCACAGCTCACTGAGAGGAAATGGAAAGAGTGATCGTCCCGGCGAGGGAATCACGGCACTGAGCGGCTCGCCTCGGGAAGAGTCTCTCACAATCACGTCCTCATTACCGTCCTTCCACGCTAGTTCAGCCTCTGCTTTTATACACAATGCTGTCAAAAGCATCTCCTTTACTATCACTGTAAATGTTCTAAATTAAATAAATCCCAGTGCTCCAGATAATAATTTTAGATTAAACTAACTGCTCAGAGATCTAAACTTATCATTTTGAGGGAAAAAACTCAAACTATTTTGAGAAAGTGAGCCAAAGAGTGTCAATTTTTTTGTTAGGATCATTTTGCACTTGAGCGCTCGCATCCTCAGAACGGCTGCTACTATGGTCGCTCTGATGAATGCTGTGAGCATAGACGTCACTCCTCCTGCTTATGTTAACATCACCTCGTAAAGAATAAATCACCCGTTTTAAAGGACTCAGAGTTCAGTGCTGTTGTTTCAGCATGGAAACCAGTGGAAATGGGCTATATATAGAAGTTAAGAAGATAATTTTTGCATGTGCTTTTTATGGATTTTCGCTCTGTTCATATGCTTCATGTCGAGAGGCTGAGTAGCAGAAGGCCGTTATCCACGAGGGCCAATAAAATGCTTATTGCTGCTATCTTTACCATGCTGGGAACGACCCAGGCCTTAAACAAACAAAGTAGAGCGCTGGAGAAATGATTAGCTGGAATTTATGACGTCCACCCAAAGGAGCAGTTCACTCCTCCACCACCGAAATCCTATTTCACTCACATGACAAGCACCGCTGCCGCTCACGAGTGTGCTTTCTGAGGAAACGTTTAACTTTCCACAGTTTATACTCCCACCGTTTTATTTACTTACGCATCTGCTTTCGAGCTACACTGAGACAGTCATTCAAGCGGCAGCGCTTTCAGAGCACAGCGGCTGACAAATAGTACACCAAGTGACAAACACGCCATAAGCAAGCAGCTCTTAAGAGAACGAAATGTGTCGATCTGGATGATTGTGCGCCTACAGCAGAGCCACACACACCGTCTGCCCCATAATGGATGATCTCTCGGAGACATTAGGTTTGGACAGGTTTTCAAGACTGGGAATCAGTCAGGCATGCGTTTATTTACACAGCCTTAACTGTTCATTTGATAAGTAAATGAGCTGCGTGCTTGCAGGAGTGATCTAGACCAGCTGCTGGAGAAGAACAAGGGGAACGTCGCTCGGCCTGCGCTCGCGTGCACAAACACTTAGACAAACACATGTGGCTCATAATATACATTATGTTCATGTACACAAATACCTATACCAACCTGTCCTCCAACCAATACGCTCATATAGGTCATTTGTCCAAATCCCTGAAATACGACCCATCAGAGCGTACACTACAATTGCGCCTCTATCGGCAAAAGGACGTTTTCATATTAATGTTTTGTACTCTTTTATTTGCACTCTGATTTGCATTTTGTGTAGCTCAGTTGGTAGATTATTGCGTTATACAATGATATGTAATCATGCTATCATGGGTTCGATCCCAGAGAACGGATGTGCACGTAATATGTAAATGCTCAATAAATCATAATTAAGCATGATTTCTGTGAGGGTTATGTTTAGGGGTGGGGTTAGGTGTGGACATTTGAACAAATAAGCCACCTAGTGCAATATGTATGAATTACTGTGAGATCGGTGTAAAAAGTCCACACATTACATTTAAATAAACGTGCATTTTGATTAGTAATGACATTATACGTCATTTCATGACGACAGATGCAACCCGATACTGTCATTTTAAGCCCGCTAGAGGTCGCTTAACTTTAAAATGTAAATATAGGTCGTAATAAGGTGCTTGCACAGACAACCTACACTGTAAAAAATTGTGCCGTTAAATAACAGTAATTTACCGGCAGCAGGGGTGCCAGTAAAGTACTGTTAATTTACAGCATTCAACCATTAATTTACCACTCTTTTTTTGTACAGTACTTTACCATAAATTCTACCATGGAAATTAACTCCACTCCCACTGCCAGCATTCTTACGATGTTAGTACTATGAACTTATTTCATTTGAGTCTACTGAGAAGGAACATTTCTTAATATAAAAATGCAAAAACTTGTGTAGTAGTAAAGTAACTAAATGCATGACTTTTACTCAAATCACTGCAGTTCATTGTCAGCTATAGCACACATGTACGTGCTGAAGTACTTAACACAGAGATCACCACTGTATCAGTGACTCCACATTTGCTGTCTTTATATAAAGCAGCAAAAGATCAGAATTTGTGGCACATCATTGACTGAAGCACTGGCTCTACTCTCCAGCACAACGGTGAACAACAAAACTACATTAAACTAACAGATCTCTCTTGTGCAAACACATATAATACAGTCGAGTTCAGTATTTACTCTCATTATCAGTGTGTGATCTCTTTCCTTTGGTGTTTCTGTATGTTAATAGCAGGTGTTCATCACTAATGCTCAATCATTCTTGCAATATATATATATCATTATCTTTAAATGTTGGTTTTGGGTGCAATAAAAATTGGAACTCCAGTTCCAAGTACTACTTTGCACTAATTTTGCAGAAACCTTTATTTATATTTATTTATTCACACAATTGTCTTTACAATTTCTTTATTTCGGTGTAATAAAAATATTATATATATATATATATATATATATATACAGGTGCTGGTCATATAATTACAATATCATCAAAAAGATGATTTATTTCACTAATTCCATTCAGAAAGTGAAACTTGTTCATTATAGTCTGTGGCACTGCTCAGGTGTTATGAGAGCTCAGGTTGCTCTGATAGTGGCCTTCAGCTCTTCTGCATTCTTGGGTCTGGCATATCACATCTTCCTCTTCACAATACCCCATATAAATTTGTGGGGTATTGTGAAATACCCCATTGGAATGTGACAGCTGAAACCCATGTCTTGCATACATCTGTTCATAGTGGTTCTTGAAGCACTGACTCCAGCTGCAGTCCACTCTTTGTGAATCTCCCCCACATTTTTGAATAGGTTTTGTTTCACAATCCTCTCCAGGGTGCGGTTATCCCTGTTGCTTGTACACTTTTTGTTCCCTTTGCCTCTCTATTAATGTGCTTTAGGGCTTGCATAGACTAGTCGGAAACAATTGACTACTCGAGCATACAATAACCATAATGTGTACAAAGAGTTTACAAGTACTGCGTGAATTTTAGTATTACAATATTGTGTGTAGCTGTTACTTTCTATGACCTTATCCCGTCAGGGGATCAGCACAATATTATACAGAGACCGCAAAATTTACGGATGTGAAGTGAATCAATGTAAACTTTATGAGTGAAAAGAACACAAATCAAACACCGCATTGTTGTTGTCTCTCCATGCATCTCTCAGAAATCAGAGCGTGGCAAGGATAATATCACCTATAATAATACATCATACACGTTCTATTGTATATATTTAAAAGGCAATGCTTAAAACTTTAGGCTACGATATGATACGAATGAATGGATTAAGCACAGCGCACTCACCAATCAAACAGCTGTGCGTCAGTCTCTCAAAAACCAAACCAGTTCTCTCGTGAGAGCAGGATAATAATCAACTTAGATATGGATACAATTTCTATTTGGCCTACACGTTTGCATCTTTATCTTTTGCTGGTTTACGCGACACACGCACATTTGTTTAGTGAAGTTCACTAAACATTAAGACTTGCTTAAAGAGTTTGTGCTTTCCAATGTAGACCATTTATTTATTTATTTATTTAGTGTTACATTGTGGTTTAGGTGCAATAAAAATACTAGGTATATTTTAGGTTGAAACTCCAGTTACACATACTTCTTAGTATTTGGTATTTTGTTTATTTATTAATTTATTTCTCAGTTAATTTTAAGTTCATTATTATTATTTTTTTATAAAAACTTGTACTATTTGCTTTAAAGGGTTAGTGTCACAGTATGGTTCAGGTGCAATAAAAAAACACTTTATATTTCACATTAATGACATTCTTTCATATTGGACATTAAAAATGTTCTAAAAAACTGCTCTGAAGTGTAATGAGTGTCTAAGAAGTGTCTAATTTCAGGCAAGAATTACTGATTGTTTTCAAACATGTTTGAATGAACTCAGTTTGCTAACGTGTCACACTTAGTGAGGCGATCTGAGAAACAGACGCTTTACGGTAAAGGCCAGCTGAAGTTTATGCATGATCTCTGAGTTATAGTTTACCGTACGCAACTTATCAATCAACCACTGTACGTTTCTCTAAGCTTCATTATGAGAAGTTGAAATAAATCAATGCATATTCACAGAACACATGTTACGGAGCAGGACTCAGGTCCATTAATGAATTGAGAGAGTGAGGATTCATTACAGTAGAGATGTCAAGTGCACTTCTATGCAAATGCTTGAGAAACACAAACACCGGGCCTGTACATCATTGAGAAGGTCACTTAAAGAAATTGACTTTGCAAGCACAAACGGCTGACCTATCCATTTTAAAAATCATAACTAGTTTTCAATAAAACCACGGCAGCGCTCAAATATGTGGCATTCATTATGTCTGGGAATATCTATTGGATTTCCCGTTGATATAAGACCATGGAGGTAAGTGGTTTGCCATTCTTTTGACAAATGCCCATTAACTTCCTCCGGACGCTTCTAAATGGCCCAGTTTAATTGGCCCTTGAGGCTTAGGCTCCAATTAATAATCAATGGTGTCAAGGGAACCTGGTCTGGTTGTGTTTCAAGCCATAAATTACAGCATTATATTCATATTTATTCTAAGTAGGTCTTTGTTGTAATTGGCATGTTATTAGAGCGGGAGCTTTTAGTCTGTATCACAGTAATTCAATTAAAACATGAAATATAGATTCAGCTCGGATAAACAAACAAGCGCGCTGTAATATGACAGAAAAACAGAGACGCGTCTGCTGGACTCTCTCATTATTTCTGGCCTCTCTTCAGAAGATAGGCGCGCTCGCGAGATCTACAGAGCGAGAGAATAGAGACACCTCATCCATCTGCCGTCCCTCATTGCTTTGCTTGGATAATCACCGCGGCTGACACTAATGGTGAGTGAGCCTGAGAGAAGAAATAATACAGTGACGGAGCGAGAGGGCTGCTCTTAACTTCACTCCTGAGTCTGAAGATAATCCTAAGCTGCTTTACTTATCAGTGCCAGGAATTTACCGCATTACTCTTGATAACACTCACGGTTCTGGAAACGCATGCTAAAAGCCCAACACAAGCAAACCGGAGACTGCAGAAGTGTTTGCTTCAGCTGAGATATGGCCGGGTTTGGACCTAGAAACCTCAAACTTATACACGTCATTTACGGTACAGTTCAAATTTGGTGAAAATAAATAAATAAAAATTATTATATAATACATAATGAAAGGGTTTATGTTTGTGTTACTCCATTTACAATGCTCATCAGGTCCCACTTTATATTAGGTGTCTTTAAATAGTATAACAGCATGATGAATTGTTAGGTACAATATACCTGCATATATGTGCATAATAAGTCAACTGTATCAAAGTATCAGTTTAAATGTAGGTACATATCAGTTAAGGACCCTTAAAGGTTTACTCCACCCCGAAATGTAAATTTGGTTGCACTTTATTTTACAGTATGTGTACTTACAGTGTATTTATCTAAGAAAGTTCTGGTAATACAGGGTAACTACATGGGGTAGGGTTAGGTTTAGAGGTAGGTTCAGAGTTAGTACCTAGTTATTAAAGTTATTGTAATTACTATAATAAGTACATAGTATGTACATGAGGAACAGGACTGTAAAATAAACTGCTACCGTAAATTTTGTCATTAATCACTTGTTGTTCCAAACCCGTAAAAGCTTAGTTTGTCTTTGGAACACAATTTAAGATATTTTTGATGAAAACTGGGAGGCTTGTGACCGTACCATAAACTGCCAAGTAACTTACACTGTCAACGTCCAGAAAAGTATGAAACGCATCGTAAGAATATACCATCTGCCATCAGTAGTTCAATCTTGATTTTGTCTACAAAGAAAACAAACATAATTTTGCCACAATAAAAAAAAAAATAATAGTAATAATCAATACTAACATTAATTTTCAGAAAATAACTATTGAATCAGTTTATGTTAATGCTTATGGTTTATGTTAGTTTACGCATTCTTCATTTAAATCATCATAGTTTTAACATAATTTAATCATGTATTTTTAGTTTAAAATTACATATAAAAATGTTTAATAAAAAATTAATTATGGTATTGAAATACTGAAATAATGATGATAAAGGATGATAGTATGGTAAAAGTCTGATGACAAAAAGAAATACAAATCTGTTCGTTTCAATAGAAAACAAGCCCACTGGACATAGAAGGGCCTGTAGTTGAAGAAACAGCTATAAACACATTCACACATTCAGTTGCTCTGCATTTCCCTTCACCTGCGCTGACGTATTGCAGGCATAAGTCATAAATGAAACACAACACGTTAAGCTAGGACTAGATTTGGATCGTGAAGCATGAAGTCTTGGGCTAGTCCTCGTGTTTGTCTAACACTAATAAAGCTAACGCGAGCAACACACTGGACATCTTTCTGTTTTCACAAGTTCTTCGGCTCCGTTTTCCTTGGCAAATACTTTAAATGTGAGACGCCAAGTGCAATTCAACACCAGATGTATATTTTACTACCTATTCTGTGCTTTTTCCATGAAATCTATGCGTTGTGTCTCAGAAAGACGTATTGCTGCTCAAACACTCGATAAACGCGCAGACAGCAAAACGGCTGATCTGACGTTAAGTACTCTGATGAAATATTTTCATCCTGCACTAAGTGAGCCCTTACAGCTTTAATAACAAGAAAGTCGCAGACACCAAAATATCTATTTATTAGCCAGAATGAGTCTCGCTAGACAGGCTAAACAGTGGCAGTTGCTGTGTGTAGGAACGGACGGCAATATTTTAGTTGTGATAGAAATCAGGGAATGCTGGCGGAGCGCGGTGATTTAGCGAGTTTGGGTGCGCTGGGGTTCAGGAAGACTTAAAGATTTATCAATCTGTGAACTTTTTACTAGACACTTGCCTTCTCCAGAAACAACAACACAGGTATTTAACCTGCTCCGTGTCAGTCCTGCATGGAAAACTGACATTATTCAGCGGGGGAGTCAGTGAACATTTGTTTATTTTCACCTTCAGCTGAAATGGCTGAACCCTGTGTGTTGGTTTTCCCGTGGCGTGTGGAAGGAGGATGAGTGTGGATGAGAGCGGTTCAGACAGAGTTTACAGACACGCTCAGGGAAGCCCTTTCCCTCTCGCTCCGGCGGCCTTTTCCCCACTGCCCTCCAAAACACTGTGAGAGCTTGGAGTCTTTTTCTTTTATTTTTGAGATGTGGGTGACCTGTATCCAGTGCCAGAAAAGACATGACATAAAAACATTCTTGAACAACTTAGTTTGTTACTGAAGTGTTAAACATTTTTTTAAGTTGTCCTATGATGTTGCTAAAAATAACATTATTTTGTGTATTTGGTGTAATGCAATGTGTTTATGTGGTTTATGCAATATATTTTCCACATAATGTACAATATTGTTGCTCCTCTATGCCCCTCCTTTTTGAAACACTGATTTTTACAAGGCTTTCTCTGAAAAATGAGGTGTGTGCTGATTGGCCAGCTATCCAGTGCATTGTGATTGGCTGAAAGCCTCAAGCTTGTGATGGAAATGTTACATCCCTTAACACTGTGATGTGTGTCCCAGCATTATGAGACAAAACCAATAAAACCCATTACAAACTAGGCATTTGTTGCATTCAGTGGGGACATAATTCATGATTATAATGACTTATACAGTCTTTTTACGCTTTGTGTATCGCGCCACGTAAACATAAAACCATGTCTGCATTTATAATCTGAGAAACGACAAACAACAAGCGCCACTCTACTCTGATCAAAACTCTTTAAATATGTAAATGTACTTACAGTCTGTGAGTCAGAAGCACCATTTGGAATTGCTCCACTTCATAGAAACATACACCGGCATTGTAGGCTACTTTCACTGGTAATTGGTCCTCATCCTCCGTAAAATGTGCTGCACACAT
This sequence comes from Carassius gibelio, assembly GCF_023724105.1. Lineage (NCBI taxonomy): Eukaryota > Metazoa > Chordata > Actinopteri > Cypriniformes > Cyprinidae > Carassius > Carassius gibelio. The sequence goes on along the minus strand of NC_068386.1, from coordinate 26,017,910 downwards.
CTGAATATTTGGGTTGAACTGTTACGGAACAGTTTTGATAAGAAAACTTAACCCCTGATTTCTAGTTGTGCCGTCTTTAGGAAAGTTAAAAAAATAAAGTAGCTTCACTTCCACAACAAAACACTCAGCATCCCCTCTACATGGCGCTGGTGGCAACAGTGAGAATAAAAGTTACGCCTTCTTTCTTTGTGTGAACATTTGAGCTGTGTTATGCAAATCTTCCCACATCATGAAGTAGACATCTGGGAGCATGTTAGATTATGCCATTTTAGGTAAGCGTTGTTGACTCTTAACTTTTATAAAGAATATCTCTTTGGGTTTGAGACATTAGTCTTTGCAACTTTACAGATCTACCAAGAACTTGTAAGACTCCAAAGAGAAAGGAAAAAAATAAATTGCATCATATGACCCCTTTAAATATTTACTCTTCACAATGAGGCTACATTTGATAACATTAGTTAAATATGTTAGATACCATGAAGTAACAATGAAACATAGGCATACTTCAAAAGCATGCAATCTTCAGCATTTACTGAAACAGGGTTTTCCTTTCAGTCGGCCACTCTTGACGTCACGTCAGATAACCGATGAATTGGGATTTTGCTTAAAGAGACCAATGCAATTTGAGTGTAAACTAAATGAGTGTGATTACTGCATCCAGCTGCCGCTCATCACAGCGTGAGTATAAACAGGCAGCAGGTGCAGCGCATTTTCAGCTTTTCGCTTCAGAGCCAAGCTGTTTCATCATTGTTCTCCTGACCTACTGCTTAACGAGTGATATACAGATTGAGTACAAACACGCTCTTCAGAAGCCCTCATGCTGGTGGTATGGTGCTTCAGCGGCAGTGGTTCTTCCCATGTCGAGTGGGTTGCACACATCGGGCTGAACCACCCCCTCTTTGTTTTGCAGGCGGCCATCTCCCCTGTGCAAATGCAAATTTCAGAAAGAGCATTCATGGCTGGAATGTCTTTTTAAAGATGCATCTTTTCAAAGATGCCCTTCTATCCATATGTTTCTTGATGTGGTCATTACCTGGCGCCGGGTGATGGTCACGATCGCTGCCCCTCGTGTCTGGACATTAAGGGTGGCTTTCATGGACGAGTCATGCTCCCATTGCGGGAAAATGACCGTCTCAGATTTTGAATGCCCTCACTCTGGTTTATCAGGTACAGGGTGTCCCCTTCCAGTTCAGGATGTGAGCTCACTCTAATAGAAGTGGTGCATCCTCCTGGTCTCTGGCTTGTGGTGCCTTGCTGACAAATATTTATAGAGCTGCGGGCTGGGCAATCTCCAACATGTTCTCTAGATTTTATAGCCTTCATTTGGAGCTGTTATCCTCCTGTGTTCTCACCTCAAACGGGTAGAAGCACTGAGATGCCCCGGTCTCCGGGTCGGCTTGCTAAAACTGCTCCAGAGAGAACATATCATAGACCCTGTCAAGGTCCTCCATCCCCTCGACAGCTTGACATGGCGTGCGTCTGGAGTCAGGCCCTCACTCGATAAATCTGTGAGAACCAGTAGATGGCTACGTTTCCATATGTAGAGAGCAAAGTGGATCCCATATGTGTAAAATCCATGGTATAGCCTCAGAGCCCGTGTTTCCCACCGGCAGAGGGTTACAATCCCTTCTAATCTTCCATACGCACCTAAACAGTTGTTCAAATGTGTAAGTACTTCTGAAACCTCCCATATATATATATGCAAACTGTAAAATTTAATTAATTAATTTAATTGCTACAACCTTAAGTATGTAATATGAGTTTCTGCTCCGATAAGACCATTTAAAGGCCTTAAGTTATGGAATAACATAATTGCATAATAAATGAAAAGAAAATAGAATACAAAAAGTTTAGAACGATATATATACAGGATATTAGCATAATTAAAGCTTTACATCTTCTCTATGATGAGCTTACACGAGTGATCTTAATGTAATATTTGCATTATTACTAGAACAACTTTGAAAATAGTTTAATTGGTTGCACTAAGTCTAAACTTAACTTGTTTAAAATAAACTTTAAACATAATTAGAAATAATTGGATATAGAGAAACCTCACATTTGCATTCTCCTCCGAACAATAGCTTATTCAACGATAAAATGTCCATTATCATGCAGGTTTGGGTGACAGCAAGAGAGCGACTGCGAGTCAACAGGACTCTCGTCTGGATGATGAGGGAAACATTAGCGCCTGTCAGGCCGAGCTACAGAGAATTCCTATTATGGCAAACTCTGTTTAGTAATGGAGAATTCAATTAGGGACGTTCAGCGAGGAGAGTTATTTCCCAGGGGCCTCTGCAGAACGGCAATATTCAGATTTCATTGTCAGCAACTTGTGACTGACTACAGACAGAAGCTTGAGCTTGAGCTGCTGAAGGCAGTTTGGATGCTAGGGTTTCCAGGTGATTTCACTGTGGCTTTGAAGGAGGAGAAGTCATCGTGTCATTAGTATCATTACTTGTCTCTCAACTTTACAGATGTTAATAACCTGACTTTTCCAAATTATTGTAATGCATTGCAATCCTGTCACACTGCAGTGTGGTCTATTCTGCACCTAACTAATATTTGTGAATATTTTGAAATGTATATAGTGAAACTCCTGTGTGTTTATGCCACCTCAATATTAAATAAATAAGTAAATAAATAAACACGTATGTTAATGCATATTTATATTCAGTACTATATATTTTATATAGTACATATAGTACCACAAGTGTGCATGCATCTGTACATAAATACTTCAACAGTGTGTGTATATGTGTGTGTGTGTATATATATATATATATATATATATATATATATATATATATATATATATATATATATATATATATATATATATATATAAACACAGTATACAGGCCATCTATATAAAGTAGTAAAAAAAATAATAATCTTGTTATGTGGTCTTATCTTGCCTTAAGGTACCAGGTAAAACAAAACAAAACAAATTTATACCGTTTATAATTATAATATAATAAATCATAATTAAATGTTGAATATAAGATGACATGTGCCAGCTTAAATTTTAGCCAACTTCTAATAAATTTGTAATATATTTTAAACAAATATATATATATATATATATATATATATATATATATATATATATATATATATATATATATATATATATATATATATATATATATATATATATATATATATATATATATAGCCTTTTGTCAAAAAGTCTACCTTTGGTGAAGTGAGTCAGGATAGATCCCCTAGCTCTCAAAAAAAGTGACGTAACTGAGGAATGTCTCATTCATCATCCATGACAAGCGCAGCATTTCCACATGTGTAGATCATGACTTTCAGGAATATGAAACATCATTGCTTAGAAGTAATTCACAGATTCTGTTGATGGTATTAAAATATCTTCGCTGCACCTGTTCACATCTGAAATCCAATCTTTGGTTGACATCTTATGGACTGTAATAGCTTAACCATTTGAGTAGCCAATGGGCTCGTAAATCCAGCCTCCTAAAGATGTTATACATTCAACCGAGACGCAGCCAAATCAATTGATACTTTTACAACTCTTACTTTTAAAAATACTCTGGGATGTGAATCCATTCAGCCATGGGTGAACTTTTTGACAACAAACTGAACAGATGAAGTTAATAAAACTGCATTTTAGATCTGCAGAGGTGTGCTAATTGAATTCTTAATCAACTGAGCAAAATCAAATCTAATGTTAATCAAGTTGGCCTGAGAAACTGGATCTTCCTTGGAGAATAACAACCATCATCCTGCCATCATTATCTGAAACCTGCACATTTGCCTGCGAGTGTTGTGCTCTTATAAAAGAGCAACAATGAAACAGCAATCAGGGGCTCGGATGAAGATTATGTGAGCATGAGAAAGTCTTTCGCAACACATATTAAATGACAAGAGACGTGACACATTCAGACAAGCTCCCGAGATTTATTCTGAAACGCAAGCAGATCACATAGCCATCTCTGAGGACTGTAAACTCTCCTCGTGCAATATATATAATGCATGTAATCTCACGATTTACCTTGTGTCACTAAAGCACATTGCCAATGTCTTCTGACACCGGGTCAGATCGTATTTGATGGCTGCGGTGTACGCATGCAGGTCAGTGGGCACATCTGACAACGGGCACTTTGGCTGGAAACTTGTCTTCCGCTCTCAATGACACGGACCAAAGTCTTTTTAATGAAGAGCGACTGGTCATCGCGTGTGATCCGAGCGCAGCTGCTATCAGCAGTGCTTAGCCCACAGTTTCCTCAACTCTCTAAGGAGCCCGAGGTCGACCACGGCAATGCCCTTCGCCAGAACAGTGGGCATCAGCTCATTAAAACCCAACGCAAAGTTGATTGCTCAAAGTCCTTTGTGATGTCTCTCAGACTTTTTGCTTTTTTTTCGTCTGGCCAAGTTTTGACTGAAGCTCTTTTTTTTTTGAGGAGAGATGGGGCAGGGGACACAACAGCGACCATATGTTCAATGTGACCCTCATTATTCTCAATTAGGGCAGCCATCCATGCAATGGTCTTGCTGATAACAGTCCATAACACCTTTGGAGAGAGAGGCGTGCATGTCCCTCTCTGCTGCGAAGGATGAGGCTGCTTCCTGGAAGGCGTTCAGCATGATCGGGGGGCGTAGGCCCCTCAGCAGGGCGTCGCGATGGATGACTTGATTGAGAATAATGGGGGTCACATTGAACAGCTGATGTGAGGGGACTAACCTTATGCCTACTCGGTAATGACATTACCAGTTAACAGTGCCATCTCTCTTTTTTCTACAGGATGAAACACTAGAACTAGATTGTTCAAGGTAGCTCTAGTGGCCTGATTGCCTTTGCACTGATAGATGTGTGTGTGAATCGGGAAGGTGACCCTTCAGGTCAGGGCAGGAAGTGCAAGAAACATACCACAATTTGAGTTTCATCTCTGACATAAAATAAAAATAGTTTTTTTTAATGGTTTAAAAGGTTTTTGTGCCATGTCTCATTCATGAAAGGGATAGATAATCCTAAAATAAAAAACTTTTGCAAACAAATGTGAATCTCTCTTCTGTGATCAAAGCAGAATTTTCAGCATCATTACTCCAATCGTCAGTGTCACATGATCTTCAGGAATCATTGTAATTGCCGCTAAAAAAACAAAAAACATTATTATCAATGTTGAAAACTGTTGTGATGCACATTATTTTTGTGGAAACTGATACATTTTATTGTTCAGGATTATTTGATGAATAGAAAGTTTAAAAGAAAAGCATTTATTTGAAATTCAAAACTTTTCTAACTTTATAAATATATTTGCTGTCACTTTAGAATCTAATAGAAATATTCTTATATTGTATACATAGAAACTGAAGAAAGTCTAGCTCTTCTGAATTTTTCTTCCTGTGTTTGGTAAAACATAATGTTGAGTAATTTATGACAGAATGATAACTTCTGAGTGAACTAAGACATTAAATGCACCCTGTATGACCTTTCTTTGAATACCAAGTAACTTTTGTTTTGTCGTCACTAATCACATCATATATCTGCACACTAGACGTCTACTACACCCAGGAACCAAAATATAAGACCAAAAAACTCACAGAATCAAAGTATTGCTAGTTAACAGGCATGTCTTTATTCAGAGCAGAATATTTAAAATAGGATTTGTTAAGCTGAAATGGAAACAGAGACTTCCCTTTTCCCCATGGCAAAGTTGCCCTGACATTGACGCTATATTTTTCATGCGGTGTGTTAATGCTAAATCATTGTGACATGCTCAGCATTTAAGTTAAACTAATATGGTTAGCGCTAGCTGACAACATTCCCCTGAAGGTTCAAAAAAAGGGGAAAGAAAAAACAAAGCACGACCTTTGGTCAGGCACAATGACAGTGTTGTGCTGATGTTATGGGTCGAGCCGAGCGGCAGCCATGACCCTCATAACCATAATCAAACTCCTCTGTACCCCCTCAAAGAACACAAGTGTACAAGTTTGAAATTGATGAGTGCGCCACTACAAGTTCATGGCTTTGACCTACAGGGCATCTGATCCCTTGACACAGAGTTTATTTTTCCAAAGCTACAGCTTGATATTCCAGCACTTAATTTAAGAGCGCAGTTAAATCACAGAAGCCATAATATGTCAAGTGATCCCACTGGTAGCGAGCGAGGGGGACAAAACAGTAAGTAATGAAAAAGCTATGATTGCTTTTCTGTCCCACCAAATGACAGTTATCACCTCAATAACCTGCTCGGGGCTGGCCCCATCTAGAAATCACGCGTTACGGCATCACGTCATCTAACAGGGTAGTTACAAAAATCAATACAAAACCCATTTCAAAGATACTCAGTTGGGGTGAGATGGGCCCCCACTCCTGCGTTCATTTATTGAATAGCCCTGAAGGGGAAAAAAACAAACTTTCTCTGATCCACACACATTACCTTTGGAGCAAAGGCATCTGAGACGAGGTCTGAGCTTATTATTGCATTTGTCGTCTATTACTTAACCTAACGCCAGGTACTCGGAGGAGTCAAAGTTGTGTGCAGGCCCTTTGTTTGCAATTCTGATGACGATAAGTGACGACCTGCTTACAAAAGAATCGCTCTTTGTCCGTCACTCATCTCACGGGTCGATCAATAGCGTCCTTGCCAGTTCTTCCAGCAAACATGTGTTGACTTGCTAAGCAAGATCTGTGGTTATCTAGTCGACCCCTTGGCGCTCCAACACTCTCCCATATATTATTCTGCTTTGATTTGTTGTCAATATGCAATCATACAGGAGATGGGCCCAAACAAATATGTTAAGGATTATGAAGAAGACAAATGAACTGGAGAGCCGTCAATCCCAACAGGCACTTCAGCCTAGGCTTGATAAAATATTGCACGTAAGTACGATTTATAGATGGTAACATGGCAAAGAGCTCGCAGTCAGCTGGGTCAATATCTGACATGGCTTATTCTCAAAGCTTTACACATGATGAAGGCCTGTGCTCTCAGAACAATGGAGTTTTGTCAACTAGGTTGGTTTGAGCATGAACAGTATGAGAGAAGTCAGCTGGCCAGTACAAGTGAAGAGCTGCTCGATTCTCGCATTGAGTAAGACTGGCGTGTCATCAGGACAGCTGCAGCATTAACAAACAGGTCAGACAGGAATACAGATCCTGAATATTATTCTCATACATCTTGATTTTGAAGAAAAAAAAAATAGGTGTCCCACAAGGCTCTATTCTAGGACCAATTTTATTTACACTTTAATGATCTACTGTACCTAATGCGTTTTAAAATATAAATATTCAGATGTTGTATAATGCATTTGCCCTTTTGAATAATTGTTGTACTGAATATTTGTATTTTATTATATTTTCACTAGTAATGTTGCTATAATCCAGCATGCTTATACTGTGTGTTTTTATACTGATGATTTTTCTGTGTTAAATAAATACATAAATAAGTCTGAAATAATGTGGAAAAATAACGCATAACTGTTTACATGGCTTCTTTTTTGAATGTCCATCAATTGGGAAAGATATCTTTGTTAACATAACTCCATGTTAAGCAGTTAAGCCATGACTCTTGTATTTTAAATGCATTTTTCCCCCCAAAAGCAATACTAGGGTTGGATTTGTGGCCTAGTGCTTAGTGTTTCAGATGTGTAAGTCTTGACTTTTATGTAAGTGAGTCTGGCCTAAATCAAGCCCCATTTCACTTTACCATAGTCTGTTAAAGTCTGTCTCTTCACTTAAATAGCAAAAAGCACTACAATAAAACTAACTTGGGTGTGAGATCCATGGGGGTAACATAAGGGAGCTTGTGATGTAACCCACAAATAGGTTTGTCTCAGTCTTCGTTGCTGCAGCAGATTTGATTGTGTTTTCTTCTTATTTATCTACAGGTATTGAGAAGCATTTGTGAGAGTGTGTGTGCATATGACAAGAATGTTCATTCCCCGGTTTTATATTATCTAACCTTTACATGGTTCTCTCCCACACACACACTCTCTTACTTGTACACACACTCATTCCTGTTTCTATTCAATGAAACAATGGTACAGAAGTGTCTCACGCAAGGCAAACTGACTTCATCTAGTAAATTCAAAAAGTCAGAGAGATACGTGGCATAGAGAGGAAGGAGCGGCAGAGAATACCAATCAGTGCAGCGAATGCATTTCTGAAGTATATTTAAGGCTGCGACACGCTACCGCAGATGTACATATGTCCGAGTTTCTATTTTGCAAAAGATATGACTTGTGATAACCTATTACAGGACATCGCAGGAGATCCCTCTGCAGTACCACGGTGAGGAAAAATTCCATCACTCCCTGGTCTCGGAAAATGCAATACAGAAACAAATTATGGCTGGAATTGAAAAGTCACTGGCTTATTCTGTCTTAATAACCATCTGGCAGAAGGGCTAAGTGCAGAGGTAGAGTGACTCCCCAAGTGTTCTTACAGTATGATCAGCTTTGACACCTGGACCTGCGCGAGATGGACTACCTCTCCTCCGCCGCTCTTTTTTCACCCTTTCGATTTCCATCGCTTTTCACCTTTAACTTAACTGTGTCTATGTTTTATTCTTTTTCGAAAGGCATACAGGAAAAACTGGAGGAAACAAGATGGTGGATGTTTGTATCTTAGATTTGATGAGACTGCTGGGAGAGTTATATTGCTTACATATTTATCTTTAAAAGTTAAAATGCATTAAAACATGATAAAATTTATGAAATTATGACCCAGATTTACTAACAGCTCTACAGCATTAAAAAAAATAAAAATAAATAAATAAACTAGTGTCAGGGCTTACTGAAGACATGCAATGAAAACAAAATATTAATGAAAAGGCATTGACATGGCTATTTTTTTGTGACCTTTTTGCATATGCATTTGCAGAAGTTACCATTTCAGATGCAAAACATATATTTGAATAAATCATGCAATGTGATATACTAAAGTGAATTGGTACTCAATTTAAACAGAAAATTACTACAAAAGCATGTTTGAACTCATTTTGTGCTTCACATGGCTGTGATAGCTGCTAAAATGTCACTCAATAATCATAACAAAACATTATTGTAGGTTTGAATTACTATTTCAACATGTATCTTATTGTTTGCCTAAACTAAACATTGCTTCATTTTACTGAACAGTGTGATCATGCAACATATCCAGGAGGAAGTGATATCACTGGGCTATTTGTTCTCATATGGATTTTTCAGGACAGTGTGGCCACACAGTAAACACATAGTTAATGTTGTTTTGTGTGTCGTGGACGGCGCTTTCTTTGTCGGGTTTGTTTGAACAAATGTAATGATCTTGCCAGGTCTATAAACTCTGATTGAAAAAGCAATTCAACTTTTGAGTTCAACAATAAAAGATCTCTAATCCTGCTTTATTGCCAGGAATATTGAACACGGTGGATGTTAGCACACTGGCCTGAAGGTACTTCCGCACGTTTATCAGGGCTGTCACTCTCACTAATGCCTCACAAAGCTGAAGATTCTTCTCATCACTGGAGATCCTGTAAATCTCTGTTCTCAGTTAAACTGCCTTTAAAACAGCCTGGAAATACAGAGCGTGCATAATTTGGAATACAACTTTCAGATCTCTTTTAATATGAGGTCTAAACCTGAAAAATGATGTCGGATTTGTGGGGTTTTTAAGCACAGAGGAGCTCATTGAAGTAGACACATCTCATCAGAAGAACTGACCTCTTGACCCGGCTGAACTCGCTCCCGGTCCTCCAGCACAGCCGCAGAGGAAAGCGAGACCCCGGGCGTCTCTCTCGTGGGTAAGAGGAGGCCATCAATAATTAACAAGCGTCTGATTGAAATTTTAAATTCACTGTCATCGTCCTAATCAGAAGAGAGGCAGCGCTCTGAGGACAGGGCAGATCCCCAATGCTGCATTTACACACGCCTCAATCACAATTAACTCGCAACTCACAGCAGTATGATATGAAGCAATATGAAGTAATGGATAAATATATCCAACCTGACAATATACAGCTGTATTTAACAGAGTGATGCAATGCATAGTATGAGAGCGTTTCCATTATGCAAGTGCTGTTTAAGTGAATAAGGTTACACTAATGTTCCATTGAACCTTTGTTCATATAAAATACAACCAAAATAAATATAAATACATATATAGCAACATATGTGCTATTTGATAATAATCGTAATTATTATGTTATCTAGAGGCTTGCTGTGTCTTGTATGAGTCACAGTATTATACTTTTACTCATAGTTGTTTGTGCACATTAGTCTGGTATAACCCAAACCATACACTTCATCTTTAGTTTTCTTAAAGCTATAATAAATAATGTATTTCTCCAGTCTCCACCGAGGCGTTTTCTAGGGCCTGGTTTGGGGTCGCCCTGTGCTCTGTGAAGGTCAGGCGATTGGTCAGCCTGAAGCCCGGGGCCGCTCATCTACTGTCCGTTATGGAGGTGCTGGACTGTGTCTGATTAGTGGCTATAATGTGCTATTTGTGACTAATTTCCACTGCTGCTAAGTCACAGGTGATGGCCTTGCTCCATAAATCTCTCTGCACTCTTTTTCTTTTCTTTCTTTCTATATTTCTTTCTTTTTTTTTTCTTTTTTTTCTTTTTTTTGCTGACTTTGTGTGAATGCACAGAGGAAATAAAATAGATTCATAACTTATGCAGTCTGCCATGAAACAAACTCATTTTTTATGTCCAGCTTTTGCATCTTGCACTATTATGTTTATTTGCTATTATTCTGGCATTTTTCTTAGAATTTATTTTAATCTGAGACAAGAAAGTGTTTTTTTACATCTCTTGTTTGCTTGTAGTCTGATTTCTTCTGCAATAACAGGGTCAAGCTTTTAAATTCTATTACATTCCATCAGCTACTGAACCTGATTTAAATGTGAATTAGCAATTAAGATACAGAAATGTGTGATTAGAATTTACATTTATGGGAGTAGAATGGAATTAACTGCAAAAAAATCATAGTTTTTAATAAAACATTACATCAGTATGAATTATTTATAGGCATATTATCATATGCACACATCAGTTGAGATATTTCCAGAAACATTGCATTACAAATTACATATTTTAGTAATCAATGTTTGATATTATACCTCTACAGTTTTGTGTTGAAATATTTCTTTATGTTTTTATGTAGTATTATTATAATTTTTAATTTACCCCAAAGCCAATGTACATGAAACCTAAAAAGGATAGCTCGCCTAATAACAGATATTGTGTGGGGAAAAAAATATATAAAAAATAAAGCTGGTATTTTAAACAATTTTGGTAACCAAACTGTTTTAATTACCATTGACTACTATAGATAGATAGATAGATAGATAGATAGATAGATAGATAGATAGATAGACATCTCTGTTCTTGCCCATTTGTTGTTGTTAAGCACTAATGTAAGTTCTCTATTGTATTAAATCACAAAATGTAATTCGTTAATTTCCTCTTACTGTCCTCCTGTGTGGCCAATTTAATTCCAGCTCATGAATTGAACAGAGCCGGTTTTGTCCAGTCGTGCTAATAAGGAAATCTTATGGCTTTTGTGCCCCAGTAGTTCAGTGAAATGTAATCAGCATGAGTTAATCAGTGTTGCGTGTTTGAAAGGTGTGAATAACACATGAAAACAGCTTCTGCGGCAAACATTCACTCATCTGCAGTTGTCGTTGTGTTTTAATGTTTGATCTTGTGATGACAATCATGCAAACATGAACCGTACAGACACAGAGAGACACCACTCCATCTGATTCCAGTGTGTGTTCAACACCTGTTTCAATGTGTGGAGAGTTCCCTGTTACAGTGACTTCCCTGTTCTCTGTGATCAGCGTCTGCCTGACCCCGTCGTGAGCTGTGACAGGCGCAGGGCGTGGGGTTGCTGGGCTAACGCTGCAGCAGAGGAAGGGGGATGCGGGCCGGTCCATCTGGGACTGAAGGCCTGGAGCTAGCGCCAGGGGTTTGGAGGAGAACACTGTCAGCTTAGAGGACAAACTGCTAAAGCAGAGGTCACACACTCACAAACACACTCTGGGAATTCACTGAGAAAGAACTTCGGCATGTTCTTTGCATCATTTTAACACCAGATTTGCTACCAAAACTTAGCAAATTGTGTATTTTTAAGAGTGCAGCTCCGATCATTCCTAGTTTGAGCATTGAGCAGATGCAACACACTACCACAATCTGCAATACTTTACTGTGGCTGTACCACATCACATGAATCTACTGAAAGTGTGTGTTTTACTGCATTTGCTTCTCTGAATCATTTAATGAATTATTGGGGGGAGGGCTATAGCTCTTTTCACAATACACATTGTTTTCTAAGTTTATTTTTATAATATCTAAATATCTTCATGCCTTACAGTCAAACTCAGCAGATTAGGGCAAGGCAATAATATAGTTTACATTTTGCAATGATATAAACAATCAGGCAGTTGAGCTTTGCTATGAAATATATATTGCTTTACTTGAGTGTAATGTATGTATACTGTATTTATAACGTATTTAAGCTGATTTTTTTTTTTTTTTTTGAGAATTAAAAAAGAAAAAAATTGCAAATGTTGCCTAAAGTAAATAAAATAAGTAATTAAATTATAAAAAATAAAAATAAACTAAAGCTATATATAATTATAAAAATAGAAAAAAATAAATAAATACAAAAGCACATGACAAAATTACTTAATCATAAACTAACATTTTAATTTAAAACATTATTAAATAAAGAAACACTTTGGTTTAGGGGCAGATTCTCACTATTAACTAGATGCTTGTTAGGATGCCTATTATTAAAATGACTAAAAATGGGAGCCTTGAAAATAATTATTGTAAATGAACTAGTTTAAATCCAATTAATAAATAAATAAATAAATAAATGAACTCATATAAACAGGTTAAATCTGGCAAAAAAAAATACTCTTTAAGAAAACAAAAAGAGTTTTCCTCTTTTTACAGTACAATAATTTTCCAAAATTTTTTTTACATCCATTTAAACAAGCATCTCACAGAGGTTAAATGAGACTAAGATTCCTTTAAAAACATGAGAAGAAACAGAGAACTGTAACCTGAGTTCACTGGAAGCAGATTGGTTTATGTCAGATCACAGCAAAAGGCCTTCATCTGAGGCCCAGCTTTACCTTTACCCACAATCCCTCTATAGATCTCACAGATCATTCACCAAGAGACGGAGGAAAACAGGGGTCAGAAGTGGTTCGTAAACCCACCGGTCTCACACAATTAAACACAAGCGGTTAAAATAAAGTGGAAATGATTGTGTGGGCCTCCGGATGGCTGGCTTTGTGTGAGATGTTTCCCTGCGGTCATATTCTTCACATCTCAGCAGATCCTTTCAAACGCTAATGAGATGCAAAGAGCGGCGTAAATACCGCTGTCCGCATCTCTCACTTGCCAAAAGTGCCAAGAAATGTGCGTGGCGTCACGTAACACAAACACAACCAGCCTTCACTTCCAGCATTACAGACATTAAAAATCCCCAGCCGAAGAGCTGCTGATTATTACTCGCTCCGTGCAGACCGGCGGCCAACAGAGCGAAGAGCACCGACTTCTCAATGTCAATTTCTTGCGGTAACAAATATATAAAGGTCAGGGAGTGAGTTCCCAGGGAATAAGAGCAGCGCTGAGGTGCTAAATGATGTGTATCTGGCCGTGATCACCTCACAGATGGCTGGGTTAAGATTATACTGCCCCCTGCAGTCCTGGGGATCAACGCTCATATAATCGAACACAACAGCAGCAGGGGACCACAGATACATGCATCAAACTCCACATATAGACATCTGTATTGAGTTTACTAATACCTTTCGTAATTTAGGGTGAAAGAACACTTATTTTTTTATGGAATTTAATAGATTTTATTTATTTTTTTTGCAATTCAGTAAATGCATCTTTATGTCATTCCAAATTAACTCGTAGCCCATTCAATTCAACACTAATGAATTAAGGGGGAGCCAATTGTTCAAATCTGAATTTTGCTCAACCATTCATAAAATAAAACATTATATATATATATATATATATATATATATATATATATATATATATATATATATATATATATATATATATATTCTTGAGCAGTAAATCATCATATTTTCATGATTTCTGAAGATCATGTGACACTGAAGACTGGAGGAATGATGCTGACAATTCTGATTTGATCAAAGAATAAATTACATTTTACAAGATATTAACATAGAAAAGAGCTGTTTAAAATAGTAAAAATATTTCCCAATTTTACTGTTTTTACTTCATTTTTAATCTAATAAATGCAGCCTTTGTGACAGAAGAGACTTCTTTTAAAAATATTAATAAATCTTACCGATCACAATGTTCTGAACAGCAGTGACAGTCATGTATGTATTTAAGACCCCTACATTGGATGCATGGACATCTTTTTTTTGACTAGTTGACTAAATTAGACCCTTTGGAAAATATGCAGTTTTGCACATTACTATTTGGAGTAATAGTAATGTTTGTGTCGGGTCATCTAGATACATGCCACATTAAAATAACTGAGAAACACTGAGTGAGATCACATCAAAGATCACATCAAATATCATCACCGCCGAGGACAGTGTTAGGAGACAGATTGAGCCTCTCCACACTATTAAAATCTTATATATATATACACATACATATAAAGTGTCTTGGCCTGTTAGAAACAACTGACAGTAGCCACAAATAACAACAGCACACCAGACACGGCCGACAACTGAAAAAACAGGCTCCATTAAACAACATGTGATGCCTAACAATGAGTGGGTGTTGTTGGGCCCGGCTGTGAGCGCTGCACTTTCAACTGACATTTGTTTTGATGTGCGGGGACAGTAATTAAGCTCCTCACCTGACGGAGAAGGTGATCTCTTCTGTCACATTCTGACAGCACTCCCAGCCACAGCTAAAGCAGGAGAGTTACAAGCTAGCTAGCAGCTGAGGGAAAGCCGGCGTAATGTTTGATTGCATGATAGCGTGCCGTAACTCAGAGCTGTTCCGCTGCTGACAGCCGTCTCTATGTGAGCCACGGCACAGTGTAGCAGCTTTTAGTGCTCTGAGGGCTCATTAGTTTATGACACACTGATGTTACTCGAAGCAGCAGAAAACTGGCATGTGATTGGACCGGGACGGTGATGTCATCCTGTTATGAAGCAGCAGAAGAAATATTGATTTGAGATGGGTGTTCTTCTGCAGCCAAATCAGCTGTATTATTGTGCTGTGAAGTCATACACAAAACCTTAAAATTATTAAATCATATAGTGACTGACAATTCAACTAACACAATGCAAACACATGAAATTGATCAAAAGTGACAGTAAAGACATTTAGGCCACATACGCACCAATATATGGTTATGAATTCATCTTTTGGTGCTTAATCGTGTTTTGTGGACAGTTTAATAAATTCAGTGTCACAACCACATTCTACAACCAAAGATTCAGTTAGTAGCAACCTCATTTACAACAAATTCAACACAATGTGTATCAGTTACACAGCCTGGATGCTGCAGTCATCTGAGAAGCATTTCAATTAGCATTTATCAACTTTTTTGACAAGGATTATGAATGAACATCCTGAGAGCGGACCACCGTGGTTCTGACTGCCTTAGGTTTGTGTCTTCATCTTTTCACCCCTCAGTTTCTCTGCGGTCCCACATTACAGAGGAGAGAGCACGATTACACTGAAGATCCTTGAGCAACACGAGCTCCAGACCACATCAGAGCTGGTGTAAGGGTGGTCTGTGTCCGCAGAGAAACTGTTTAAACGTTCTGCTGTCTAATTAGGTTTAACTTTGCTTTTAAACTCGCATTGTTTAGTTTTCTTCAGAATATGCTGATTTACTGGTCAAGAAAAATAAATCTGATTATGATCAGTGTTTTTGAGGAAACAAAATTTGATATCAAAGTTTATGTAGTTGTTTATCAGCGCATTGGTATATATGGTGAACTAGTGATTTTTGCCAAATATTTTATTCAGATGTATAGTATATTTATTAAATCAAAGCATAAAGTTTAGGGTCGGTAAAAAAAAATAAAAAAATATAAAAGAAGTCTCTTCTGCTCACCAAGGCTGCATGTATTTGATAAATAACACAGTGACATTGTGGAATATTATTATAGTTTTTAAATAGCTGTTTCTGTGTGAATCTCTGTTAAAGTGTAATTTATTTCTGTGATGCTCCGCTGTATTTTCAGCATCATTCCTCCAGTCTTCAGTGTCACATGATCTTCAGAAATCATGAAAATATGATGATTTACTGCTCAAGAAACATTTCTGATTATTATCAGTGTTGAACACAGTTGTGGTGCACAATATCTGTGTGGATTCTCTGATACGGTAAATAGAAAGTTCAAAATAACAGCATTTACTTAAAATATCAATGTTTTGTAAAATTATAAATGTCTTTACTGTCACTTTTGCATTCTGAAAATGTAAAAATTTTATTTCAAGTAACTTTGAAACTTATAATGCAGAAGTTAGCCAGAAAATCTTTTCTGTAAGTCAAATTAAACCGCAACCAATTATTTCCTCCAGTAAAGCATATGCTGAATCGTCTACACAGACGACAATCTGTGCAGCACAACGCAGGCCCGTGTTTACGTGTGGACATACGACGGCACATTTCTCCTGCCACGGATCAAGTCGGAGCACCAAACCTGGCACCAAGTGGGATTTGGGTTTGGACGATTTATCAATCCACTGGCTACATTAAACGGATTTCTTAATGAAGTGAAATCTTTCTAAGGATTAGCCTGCCACCTGCAAGGTGCCACCTGCTCATCTCACATAATTGGCAGGCTTGGCAGAGCTGCCATCAGCATAAAGATACAGCGAGAGGGCAAAGGAGCAAGCGAAGCCGCTGTCGGAAAAAGAGTGAGAGCGGTGACACAAATGTCTCTGTGAAAAACAAAGTCTCTCACCACACAAAGGGAACATCCAACTTTTCTGCTTGTTCTGGCAGTCTCGACTCAACTTTGACACGGCGAACGCCCCCAAGCGTGCCCGAGTAACACACTGTAATGTAAACAGCCATGAACATGTTGCAATTGTTTGCTGGTGTGGTTGAAACTAGTTGAGCTTGTCACCAGATGTTCTCGGGCTGATCGTGTAATTACTGTCCTTTGATTTATGCTCCATTACACATTTTGTGATTGATGGCTGTGAAGTACAGTTTGGGAAAGGTGTGTGTGGGAGCCGTGTGCTTTGAAACTTCAACTTGACAAACTACAAGCTACTTCCTTTTTAAAGTAGTTCAAGTACAGTCAGGCTACACAGATGAAACAAAAGTAAAACAAACAAAAACAGAGTTAAGTTGTTTTTTTGTGTGTTTTTAGCTTTAAAGCTGTATGTGCAGTACAACATAACAAAAATAGCAAGGCTAGGTCATTACTGAAAAAAAAAAGTGAAAAATGTAGTTAGAAGCTAGTAGCATTGCTAGATTAAGTCAGTTAGCCAAAGAACAAAGATAAATGCATGTGCTGGTGTGTTGTGTGGTGGAGCTGTAGGTGAGAGCCATTATGGCGCGCCGTCTTTGAACTCGCTGCCCCTGAGCGTGTTGATACAGCAGAAGAGCGGCGTTGAGTTGCTTAGGATTGCTAAGTGCTGCGACAGCCCCAGAACCAAAATCCTCAGGGTTAGAAAGTCATTAACAGTGTCACCAAAAGACAGAGAGCGTGACCCTTAGACACTCATTCTGGGAAACTGTTATGCTGTGGAGATGTGCCAACGACTGGCCGTCTGAAGCCTGTGTGTGTGTGTGTGTGTGTGTGTGTGTGTGTGTGTGTGTGTGTGTGTGTGTGTGTGTGTGTGTGTGTGTGTGTGTGTGTGTGTGTGTGTGTGTGTGTTTCTGATGCCTCTGTTTTGAAATCTTAGCCTTGTTTTTACTTCTAAAGCCATCAGTCCTGTTGAAAGTGATCAAAGGATGACTGGAAACATCTGTAAAGTTTAAAAATGTAAATCTTTATTATCAATCATTATTAGTCATGTTTAGAGTTAATGGTCTGGACTCTAAACCCCGTAATCCTTTATTAAAGTATTAGAGTAACTTGAGCATATAATGACTGCTGCATCCGTTGTGCTTTGGATGATCATGTGTGCTGATGAGGAGAGCTGTGATCAGACTGAAACAATCTCCCATTTAGTTTAGTTAAGTGTCTAATGTTGGTTGACTGCCTGCTGTTTTACACAAGACACATTTTTTCTATTCTATTCTATTCTATTCTATTCTATTCTATTCCAAATTCCGACGTTGCTTGGCATCATATAGGTGAGTTTTGCATTAGCAAACACCTCTCATATTTTCTTTCAAAAAAATTTGAATCTACTTGATTCTTTAAACCAAATTGTAATTTGCTCTGCATTTTATTGTCCGAATGTAAACAGACTGTTAATAATGATCCCATTTCCCAGTGAAATTGGGCTTGTGGTTCTTGACAGTCTCTTGGCAACCAGATGCCAAACACGGCATGTTTTTTACCTTGAGTGAAAGCACAACAAGCTAGCTTTCTATCCAGCTAAACAATCATATTGCATGACAATCTATGCCAGCATCTTTAAACCAGCATGCACAAAACCGACTGCCTCTGCAACATATTTGAATGTCGTTCCATATCAATTTGTGTCACTCAACGTCCAAAGCTGTCATTCAGGAAGACTTGCTGAAGGCCTAAAAATAAACAAAGGTCTTACTAACCTGGAGAAACAGCCATCCGCAAGCATTGCATTACCTTCCTAAATAATCAACCAGCAGAGATGCTACAGCTCAGAGCACATTACATTTCTCAGAAGAAAAAACACAACTTGCAGTGACCAAACTGGCATGTGGAAAACTTAAGGCAGGCCGTCAGTATTGGACATGGCTGATGGCGCTCTCACCTCACCACATATCAGCTCAGTAAACACAGAGCACATTACAGCCGTCGGGACAGAGTTCAACATAAATTACATGAACCTCTTGCCCAAAGGTGACTGCACTGAGATAGAATTGAGCGCAGAGAAAAGCCACACAAGTGCCTTCATTTATCTGAAACCACAGCATCAGCCTGTGATCTCACGGCACACGCAGATCAAGACTGAGCGCTCATGGTCATGTTTGTAATTGTAAGTGTTTACACATAATCCACAGGTCTTCGGATAGACAGTGAAACATTGAACTGTGACAGTTTCCCTAAAATGTAAACCCTTAAATACAACTTTAGACATGTAGGAATCATAAAACCTGTCGCTAGACCTCTCTGCGCTGTCTGTTTGCAGTGAATGTGGTTTGGCGAGTTGTGTCGCCTGCAGAAGGTGATGCAGTATAACACGTGTGTTTAGTTTATTTACCACATCACGCAAAACAGAATGAAACTACTTGCACACTTAATTGCACTGAATGTGCACTTGTGTACTTTAAATCTTATAAGTATATAATATAATAATGAAATGCCACTTAAGTGTACTTAAAGAGAGACACTTTCACCACTGTTTCTTAACACACTTTTAAAAAGTGCACTTTGTAATAATATTAAATTAAAAGTTTTAGAGTACATTTTAAATCATTGTTTTAAATATCTTAAAGCAGGTGTGAAGCACTTGATCAGAATTTAAACTACGTTTTTCAATATTACATTTAAAGTTAATATATTTTAAATGTACTATATTACAACTTCATCATTATAAGTGTGTAAGATTCAACAGAAATGACATTAAAGTACAGAATATTTAAGCTGATCATAAATGCTTGACAGTACATTCAGCAGTAAAACTTTAACCCTATTTCAAAGAACTTACTATGAAATGACATTTTAGTAAGTCCTACTAAAATGGTTCAAAAACACTAAGCTAATTGCATTTAGTATTATTTTAAACTATAATATATTTGCATTTAATTGTAAATAGCATGCAACTAAGTCATTCTATCACAGATGGACCTCTGGTTTGCCAACGCTATCTCACGACCAATTCGTACTTATTTTACGAGGTGGCTTATTCGTACAAATTTGTACGACCTCACTCGTACGATTTTATACAATTTGTCTAAACCCCAGTGACAGGTAAGTTTAGGGGCAGGGTTAGATGTAGGTCATTTGTAGAAATTCATACAAATTGTGCAACTCGTAAAATACGTACGATTTGGCAAAAATTCGAATTTGTACGAGTGTGGTCATACGAATTTGTACGAATAAGCCACCTCATGAAAAATGTACTAATTACCATGAGATTCGGTCGGGTTTGCTAGTTGGGGACAATTCATTTCCAGCGATGTCGTCGACTTGATTGCACAGATACTATTTTAACTGACCTGAGCTGGATGATGACATAATTTCATTAAATGATGAACTGTCTTTTTGTTTAATTGACACTCTATTTTCCTATTTAATGCTGTTCACTTGCTTTGTTACAATCTTTATTGTTAAAAGCATTATATAAATAAAGGTGACTTGACCTGACTTAAGTGTCAGAAAACATTACATTCAGTTTGCACTACTAAAAGCAGTATGTTCTAGTGTACTGCAATGCATCAGCTGTTTTAAATATATGTTAAGGCATTATACATCAGACTCACTATTCTATCAACCTTCAAGGATTAATAAATGTGCGTAGATCTAAAGTTTAACATAGATATTTCAGAAGCTGTATGTTGATATCATGTACAGTATGAGTGTCTAAGACTAAACGTTCTGTCCTAATGAGATCACAACAGCCTGCCTGCTTCCTTCTTTTTGTGGTAGGTCACATGAAACACATCGGATCCGATGGCCTGACAATGTTTTTTACACAGGTCTTGTTAGCAAAAGCCCTTGGCTAGAGGTTCGGCCAATTAACGCCTCATAGTATCTGGGCACAGCGTTCGTGCAGCCGTATATTATGCAGTGATTTTCGGAGCTGCAGAGATCTGAGAGCTGCTCTGTAGACCCCGGCCCAGTTCCTGAGCTCCAAATCGTACATAACCCCAGGCTCCTATTGGCACGCCGTCACCTGACTGCAGATGGGTCATTTGTTTTGATCTGTGATTATCTCACCCATGTTCTAAAGAAGAGGTAAACCTCTTGTGAGGCTGTTAGGTAAATCCCACAATGCGAGGAATGGCCTCGGGTCTGACGTCCTCACCCTTTCATTCCTGTGAAGGGCAAGTCTCTCTGAGTCCTCGTGTAATTAATGTCAACAGGCCAGGCTGTCACGGGCCAGCCCGCAAAACCTCCTGTATCTGCTTAAACACTGCCAGACATACCTGGGAAATTATTAACTAATTATCTAGTAAATACGTTTGCTCGTGTTGAAGAAACAGCACACTTAATTGCCAGCACTATTTCCATTCGCCTCCAAGGGGCGGTCGGCTTATCTGAAGAGCTCATTATATAAATGCCGGTGATTATGTATTTTGCTTACTTTTGATGTATGTCTGTTCTAAAGGGGGCTCTTAATAAGAGGATGACGGAAATACGGCACGTCACAAGAGCTTTTGTGTGACATCGCTGCATGTGTTTGTGTTTTTCTACCATAAAGGCTCAGATGACCAGCATTACACTGAAGTTATGAAAGTTTAGGATCAAATCTTCACTCTTATTTATGCATTATTCATGTGTGTTCCCTGAGGCCGTGGATGTGGGTCGGGATACCAGCGGTTCTGAGATCTGCTGCTTAGAGAAATGGGAATTATTCTGTGCCGTTGGCTCTCATAAACTCTCTCTGTCCCTGTGAGACACTGACCTGTCGCTCTCAGAACAAAAACACTGCTAGTCTTGCAAACAATCAGTTATTGAGCCTGCTGCATATTGTAGCTTGTTCTGAAGCCAAGAAATATTCATTTTTCCTGTTTTGCCCTTATTTGGTTCTGTTCCTGATCCCATTAGTTCTCTTTATTAGTTTATCTCCTTCATTGTGTTCACCTGTCTGCCCTTCGTTATCGGCCCTATTTATAGTCTCCTGTCAGGTCAGTTTGCTGTTGGTTATTGTTAGGTGTCACATGTTTGTTTTACCTGAAGTATTTACCTTTCGTGGATTATAATTAAAGGCATTTAAGTGGATTACCTTCATCTTCCTTGCCTTGACTTGAATAAGTCCAATTCTGAAATATTACAAAGAAAGAAAGAGATCAAATGCAGTTATAAAGCAAAGGAATTATTTGGATTGGAAGAAGATATTTTATTCTTACAGGCCATAAAAGTGTGACCCAGCTCGGTCCTGGACAGTAAAAATGCTCTTTTGGCAGCACTACAACTACAGTTCAAACTGTCCAGCTTGTGCTTTAGTATGAGTGTACATCATTACAGCATGACAAAAGATTTAAACAATGATTCAAAGCTTTTAATCTGACATTATTACAAATTACACATATTTAAAAGTATACTAAAGTGTGTTAAGAAATATTTTCATGAAAATATCTCTTTTTAAGTCACTTAAGTTGCCTTTTATTTCATTAAATTTATACTATTATTTTTTTATATATACTTTTAATCATAGCATTATTTTCTTGTGAAGTAATGTTGAACATGGATGAGTATTTCTGAGCATTGTTCTTTCTCTCCCCTCCACCTCCTTTCTTCTCTTTCACAGCACTTCCTGAGTGCAGATGATGTTAACAGCGCCTTCAGTGTGAAGATATCAAATTCTCAGTGAATTCTCATGAGGCTGAGATTTCTTGAGTTCACCTCTGCAGCTCTTTAAAGGCATACTGTACGGCGGACACCAGACGCCAGGTAATTTAATGGTTTTTGACTTTAAAATGCCCCTAGCGCTGTTTCTCTGCTGAGCAGACATTCATCCTCAGACTGCTTTAAATCACAGGAAGTCTCCATTAACCCACCACGCGCACACACACACACACACACACACACACACACACACACTAACTCAGGTAAAGGTAGAAGCTCTTCAAGGCCTGGTCTCTTTGTTTGGCAGGCATGAGAGCGAGTGAGGGAATTTCATGTTGAATCACCATGCGGTTTATATTCCACCTGTGTTGTGACAACACCATTCACAAGCGTCTCAGATGTGGTTTTGAAGTTTGCATGATACGAAAGAGCTGCTTTAGATTGGAGAACGTACAGCCATCCTGGAGTGGATTAAGGTTACGCTGGCCGTAATCTGAAGTGTCAGATACTCAGCCTCAATGGAAACAAAAGGCAAATTTACATCTTTATTTCAGTACAGGGAATGACTGCCACGTTTGGCAAAAGATATGCATTAGAGACATTAGAAAGTGATCTTATAAAAATTTTGCTCGAGTGGGTGATGGGAAGTTAAGAGACATCATGATAGTTTCTAATATGAGTTTACATAAGAAGGCCAGTGTTTTGTTTTAATTTTTACAGAAGAAAAACTCAAGATTAATGGCAGCAGTTCAACAAAATATGATGAATTGATTTCGTAGTTCTGTTCTGATTAAGAAACAAACTCATTCTGGTGAAATAATCAAGGTTTTAATCTTTATTTAAAATGAAAAAAAAAAAAAAAAAACTTTTGACTTCTATGGAAAACTAAAAGCATACAGGATTAAAGTGAAATGAGTGAGTAAATAATGACAGAAGTTTCATTAACAGAGGCTTCAGGTTTGTCATTTGTTACTTTAAGGCCAGTTTAATTGGCAATAACTGCTCTTGGGCAAGTTTATATTCTCACACTTCACACTTATGAGACGTCAGTGATTTTATTCACCCATTTTATTAATACATCAACAACTAACCTATTTTTTAGATCAGATGCACTCAGTTTTGGCCTGTGGACTTTATTGCATACTGTGCTGGAAATTACATTTGAAACATTTATAAAATAAAATGGCAAATGCATTGTCTCTTGGTAAATCTACACTGTAAAAAAAATTAACCTGGTTCAAAATTCCTACTTTTTTATATTCAAAAGCAATTTTAAAAATTAGTTTTGCTAGTATAAATGAGTCTATTTGGGTTGATTCAGTGATATTAAACCAGTTTGAATTGCTCTATTTTTTACACTAAATTACACCTTGAAAATTGTTCTGCTAAAAAATTGATACTGACCTCTACTACAACCAACCCCCCCTTAAAGAGCCATGGGACCCAACATTGCTGTAATTGTAGAAATGCTCCTGTTTCCAAGTGGGTTTCAGCTCATAAAACACAGTTTAGAAATATCCTGAAATATCTGTGCATTGGCAGTATCTAATGACTTTTGTGATGGTACAATCCTCCGTGTCGAGGACTGATAGTCTGCTGGATTAACAGCGCTCTGGATTATTCTCACTGATGAATATTCCTGTTGAAGGCAGTGGCCTCACTGAGTTAACCTCCGCAGATTGTTGCTTGACTTTTACCAGCACCTCTTAAAACAGCAGCTTCGCGATGTAAGAATCCCTTTAAATATGTAAAGTATATGCTTAAACCTGGGCCGCGATAATGCTCTTTTATCTCACACTCCACTTTCAGCGAGATTTTGCTGTACACGGATATTCATTTGAATCAACGTCTTATTAGCAACGGTAAGAGAGCAAAAGTTCATATCATTGATGGCTAAGAGAAAGTGGCAGTTAATTTAGTGAACATCTAATTTCGGCACAGCGACACTGGAAATTTCTGGGGTGCGGTAGTTAATTTGCAGTTTAAATGATGAGAAACACTACATTTACAGGTGCGAACAGGCAATTAGCTGTCTATTGGAATTAAGGTTAGCATTCTTTGAGGATCATTATCTCTAATGAAAGTTCATTTAACCACTCTTTTAGGGTGTGGTAAAACAGCAGGGAATAGGCCTGTGAATCATCTCTTTTGTCTGTTTTGCTCTTCTAGACAGCCAGATCTCAGATTCATGCTAAGTGCATTTGGTTAAACTTCTAGTGATGTTGAATGAGTCATTTAAAGATTTGGGCCAAATCTCGCAGAACAACACAAATAGGACAAATAATGCAGCATTATATAAAACATGAGGTTATTTGACTTTTATTTGCTGTGAATCAGAGGCATTTCAAATTAACCCTCTGGAGTCAATTAACGCGTATACGCGTATTTGGGTCATTTTCTCCTGATAACCCTGAAAAGAACTTGAATTACACTTTCAGTTTTGATTGGGTCTACTTTTTGTATACAGACATAATAACAACAAAACTTTGTGCATTTATAAAATAAAGATAACCAACAAGCTGTGCTGTTTGCAGCTGCGCTGATCTTCATTTGCAAACGCATCATTAAAATGAACGGAAACTCCGTGAATACTTGACGAAGAGACATGAGACATATATCTATAGAAAGCCTGTTATGTCTAATTTTAAACTGTGAAGAGTTTAAAATTGATGCCGAAAACAAATATTCTGTGATAAAGTAATCCATATGAAAAAACAACGCGATGTCCGTTTTTCGCGTCTCCCTTCATTATCTTCTAATGTGACCACGCCCCCGCGCTGAGAGCGCTTTTCAGATTCTAATGTTTCCAAGTATAGCTCTCTGCAGGAAAGTAATGGGAGTTACCAGATCAGGGTGTTTTTAAACAATGATACCTGATTGGTTGACGTCATAGTGACGTTAGGTTTAGGGGTGGGTTGGGTAATGGGGATCATTTAGATTGCATGATTTAGAAACACCCAGCAGTTTGAAAACACTCACAAGGGGATAAACGGACACTAAGTCTCTAATGTTTTACTGAAGCACGCGGCTTGAATACACCCAGAAGAAATAGAAGAAAACGCAGCGAGACTGTACTTCAAGTTTTTTATTTTACTGCTTACTTTGCGATGAGAGGAATAAGACATAATTCACCCCAATATATGTGATGTGGTAGAGGATTTGAGATTTGGATTTCCTCAGAAAAAAAGAATGAAGCACTCTATTCATAATAATGAGTAAGTCTCTTTTTATTTATTTATACTTGTACTAGTTTTCACATAACGTGTAAACATTTTAATAGTTAGACTTTTTCCAAAGTATAATTCCTGACTAAATGTATAATCAAGTGAAACATTATGAAGCTTCAATAACAATATACAATACTATACCATTCAAAAGCTTGATGTAAATAATATAAATGTAACAAATAATGTAACTGTAACAAATGTAACAAACAATGCTGTTCTTTCAATTTATCCCCCCAAAAACCTGAAAAAAATATTATTAGCACTTTTCAACATTAATAATAATAATAATAATAATAATAATAATTATAATAATAATGAATGTTTTTTTTTCATCTTTTTTTTGAAAATCAGATTGTTAAAAGGATTGTGTGACTGTTGTAATGATGCTAAAAATTCAGTTTGAAAGTCAGCTTTGATTGTTCCTAATAAACTGTTTAACTGCACTCACCAGTGAATATTAAATTATGTTGTGGGATAATTCAATATATTCTAAATAAACTACATACATAAAATTATATACATTTATTTTGTCCTCACATTCTTTCTTGTAACTCTTCCCTCTCAGTGACAGCCTGGCAGAACGGCTCATTATGCAGCCCATTATGCAGGCCTTTGTCTTCTCAGATGTAAATCACAATGATATTCATGATAGTTGTAGCCTACTGTTGCATGTGACTTTTACCAACAAAATGTATCTTAGAAAATGTAAATCAATATATTGTTTTCTGTGAGTGTTAAGCATTTCTTGATTCTCACAGAGAGTAAATATATATGTTTCATTATTATTATTATTATTATTATTATTATTATTAATATTATTATTATTATTATTTAAATAAAATTATATATGTTATTGTTGATATGAGAATCCACTTTTATACATCCTGTAAAAAACAATGTCTATGAATTCATCTGAAACAATTTTCATTTAGAAATTATTAGTAGATTACATTCCTGGGTGCTTCAGCAAATAAAATAGCGGTTTTCTCTCACTGAGAAAGCATAACCATTGCGATACTGTGATCACAACTCGGGCTGTTGTGTGATTTATGTCCATGCCCTCATTAGCCTTGATGGTGGGGCCACATGGGAGTGCAAAGAGATTTCTTAGGCGGAGAATGCGAATCCTGCAAATTTTTATGCCAAAACACTGTATTGCACAGGGTAGTTCTAAGCCGGGTGATGCAGGAACTTTGCACGGTGACCGAATTTGCCTCTAGATGAATAAAATCACAGCGCTAGCCCTTAACCAGGAGATGTCCATTTTGGTGGACACTAACACACACACACACAACACATCTAGTCCCATCATGTGTCCACCACCATCAGGCGGCCGAGTTTTGGACCCAAGTCTGCTGCTCCTGCTCTTTCCCAGGAGGTGGTGAATATACTACTCTTTCCCCCTGAAAGAGGACTGGGGGGAGAGACTTCTGTATAAAATTCTAACAATTTTCTATGAAAGAGCAGTTCTTTTAGTCTCTGGCTTACACTGGGTGCAGTCTGGCAGTGTGTGATGCAATGTCTCCTCACTCCCAGCCTCCCCACAATGCCACAGACTAAGAGCTCACATTTCGGTGAAGCATTGCTTCCTCACACATCTCTAGCCAATCCCATGTGATATCCATGGAGCCAGGTGAGTGCAACGTTTCCTGGTTTGCTGTCCAACACTCCTTGTTACCCCTCCGCAGGTACATCTATTGCCCCTTTGACACCACTCACAAAGAGACTGGGGCCTCGCTAGTGCTTCCCAGCCCTTTCCATTGACTCATTTGGGCAATCAGACTAGGCAACCCAGTTCACCAGCCCCATCCCCAGATTTAGCAGCACCCTATTTACCTCAGTGGCAAACAATCATGCCTCTGTCCTATGAGGAGAATGTGGTCCTGCTAGCAAAGGACACAATAGAGCCTGTCCCTCCAGCTGAGGTGGGTTCAGATATACAGCCCTCACTTGGATATGTGTGTCTTACATTTACGTTTATATTTAATCATTTAGCAGACACTTTTATCCAAAGCGACTTAAAATGAGAACAATAGAAGCAATCAGACCAATGAGAGAACAACAACAGTATTCAAGTGCTATGACAAGTGTCAGTTAATCTAGCGCAGTACACATAGGAAAGGTGTTATTTTTAATTATTTTTTATTTATTTATTTTTTTAAGAAAAGAAAAGTAGTAGTATTAGTTGATCAAGTGCTGGCAAAAAAATGTGATGTGACTAGATGTTTTTGAAAATGAGTGTAGACTCAGCTGTTCTAATTGAGAGGTCATTCCACCAGCTGGGCAAATTACAAAAAGGTCTGTGAGAGTGATTTTGAACCTCTTTGGCATGGCACCACAAGGCACCGATCATTTGCAGAACCCAAGCTTCTGGAGGGCGCATGACTACTGAGTTTAGGTATATTGGTGCAGCACCGGTGGTCATATTGTAGGTTAGCATCAGTGTCTACTCTTTCCCCCTGGAGGAGGGCTGGGGGGAGAGACTTCTGGCTACTGGTAACCAGTATATCCTGATGAGGAGAGGAGTAATGTGAGCTTTTTTTTTTTTTGGCTCATTGAAAACAACTCTCAATGCTGCATTCTGGATCAGTTGCTTGATAGAACATGCAGGAAGGCCTGACAAGATACCATTACAATAGTCCAGTATGGAGAGAACAAGAGTTTGGACTTTAAGTTGTTTGGCTTGCTCTGACAGGAAGGGTCTAATCTTCCTAATGATGTATAAGGCATATCTGCAGGAACAGGCCATTGTAGTAATATGGTCTGTGAATCTTAATTGATGATCGATCACAGCTCCTAGGTTTCAGGCTGTCCTGGAAGGAGTTATGGTTTACCCATACTTGGAATTGGTGCTCTGCATTTAACCCACCCAAGTGCACACACACAGCAGTGAGAAGTGAACACACCCAGAGCAGTGGGCAGCTATATCCCACAGGTACCATCTGATCATCTGGTTGGAATGAGAAGTAGAGTTGAGTGTCATCATCATAGCAGTGATAAGAAAAGCCATGCTTCTGAATGACAGATGCTAATCCTCATGTAGATGGAGAAGAGAAGTGGTCCAAGCACCGAGACTTGAGGAACCCCAGTAGCTAGAAGTTGTGACTTAGAAACCTTGCCCCTCCAAGACACCCTGAAAGACCTAACTGAGAGGTAGGACTTGAACCACAGGAGTGCGGTTCCAGAGATGCCCATCTTTCTAAAGGGTGGACATGAGAATCTGGTGGTTAACTGTGTCAAAAGCAGCACACAGATCCAGCAAGATGAGTTCTGAGGATTTATAAGCTGCTCTTGCCAGTCACAGGGCTTCAGTAACCGAGTCCCTTTTGAAGCCAGATTGTTTGCTGTCCAGGAGGTTGTTCTGTACAAGAAACATAGAAAGTTCAAGTATCTTTTCAATGAATTGAAGAAGGGATATTGGTCTATAGTTGTCTAAAAGTGCTGGATTTAGAGACAGTTTCTTAAGCAGTGGGCTTACCCGAGACTGTTTAAATGCTGTGGGAAATATACTAGAGTGAAGACAGGTGTTGATAATGTGGGTAAGTGAAGGTATGACTGAAGAAGAAATGGCCTGAGAAGGTGAGTGGGGAGAGGATCAAGTGGACAAGTAGTTGGATGATTGGAAAGGATAAGTTTGGAAACGTCCATCTCAGAGAGTGGAGAGAATGAGGAGATAGAGTGTGTATTAGTTGTTACGAAGGTATCATCAGTCTGTGGTGTGGGGAATTGGTCACTGATGGTTCTTGTCTTATCTGTGAATAAAACGACAAAGTCATCATTTGTAAGAGTTGATGAAGGAGAAGGGGAAGGAGGACAGAAAATAGAAGATACATTTTGAAAAGTCTCTTGAATGCATTCTTTTGTGTGTTTCTGGACAGGACTTCAACTTAAGTGTCAGATCAATTGCTTCGAGTTGATGGCAGTACTAATCAAGGAGGTCTACGCAGGTCTTGTTGGTTGCACCTTCCTGGCCCACCTGGGCATGGTTTTCCGACCTGATTGTCCTCTCAATAGCCCCTCCCTGATGAACACCCCCCCCCCTCCCCCACAGACACACACACACACACCTCCATGTGTGGCTCATAGATGGTATATGAAGGACAAAGGTGGCTTGTCACAGGAAATGACAGCCATTATCACTCAGGCCAGATCCCCCTCTACCAGGCAGCCTTATGTCATGAAATGGAGTATGTTTGCTGACTGGGGTGCTTCTTCTATCACCGTGCTGTACCATACACAAGTTGAGTTATGCCCCCTAGGACTGAGGGATTCACTTCACTCAGAGGGTCACCTCCTCCTTGGTGCTGATGCACACCACCTCTCTACAGGAATGTAGGAATTCTTTTTTGGGGGGCTGGAGGGTGAGTTGCAGTGTATTATAAACATCCAAACCAAATCTAAGATTTTAGTATTGGTAGATCGGTAGATTTTAGGTTGGTATACTAACATTGCTACTGTATTCTGGCAACCACAGCTGATGGTCTTAACTGTAAATTTAAGTTGTTGTTGTTGTTTTGTTTGTTTGTTTTACATTGTGCATATGCAAAAAATAATGAAACAGGTTTTATGATATACTGTATAAACTTTGATTTCATTTATTTATTTGGGACAATGCTAGCATGATATTATACATCTGTATCTCATATTTCTGCACTATTTTCCAAGTGTGACTTTGTCGTCCTGTTGCTAATTTCCATGCAGGAAGTTGGCAATTCTTGCTTTCCAATTACGCCTTGGCTTTTGTTCCCATCACTTTCCCACATCGTATTATTTCTAAGAAGCTATGACAGTCTGTCAGTGGCCTTCATATTTTCCTCAGCTATAGGTTTTTTATATGTAACAGTCATAAGGCTGGATATTTATAATCTGGTATCGATAATGCTGGTCTTAAACGCGCAGGACACCCATGTTGCCTGGCACATCTCGCACAGCAATTTGTCTCAACAGAGCTAGTAGGATCTCACGACAATGACCCCCTCCACATCATTATCTCACATAGTAAATAACCAACTCTGCTATTTCTGAGTGCCCTCCAAGACTCTGCGACCTCAACAAACCCCTCCTAAAGCAGAGAAGAGAAGCAGGAGAGCGAGGCAACGCCAGGGCTGGGGGAAGAAGCTGTTGATGGAGTGCTGAGAGGAAGAGAGATAATGGCATTGGTATCAGATTTATTCAGAGAAAGGGGGTGGCCGCGATTTCTTCCCCATCTCCCTCCTGATTGCAAGGGAGACATGCAGAGAGGTCGGAGGGTCAAGCCAAGAGGAGACAGCATTGTGTAGGAACTGTCACGCACCGCCACCTATTTTGACATGCACAAGGCCGTTTGTTGTCTGTCGAACATGCAAATTGCTGGCCTGCTGTCATAAGGCAGCAGCGATCTGCTGGAGGGAAAATGAGACCACCTGTAACTGCTGAGAGGGGTGATGGACAAGCATTCAGCAGTGTGTATCCCTCCCCCAGACCCCCGCACTCCGTTCCCCACACTCAAAGACAGGAAGTGAGGCCGCATTACAGAAGGAAAGGCTCCGACGCGGGACTTTTTAATGGCTTCAGCTCACTCGCAGCTGATGCACTCGCGGGAATGATTACAACTCGATTTTAACAGGGAAACACCTCAAACATTTACATTAGCACCGTGACATTGGTCCAGGTGCTTTTGCATCATGTCATTGTCGTGGGCCTGAAGCTGTGTGCACCTGTGATTGCCAAACAGGGCTATTTCTTTCCTTATTAAAACAAAAAACCTGTTCCCAAGAACATATGTGATTTTTAATTTTTAATTTATTTTTTTATTGTTGTTGTTGTTGTTGTTTTTAATTGTAATGCTAATGTCCAGTATAATATGATTTTTTTAAATTCATTATTATTAATATTATTATTATTATTATTATTATTATTTTTTTTTTTTTTTGGTGTTTATGGAGAGCATTTAAACATTATTTATTGAGCTGATTCGACAACAAAGGTTTGCAAACACTGAAGGTCATTCAAATTCAATCTGACCCCTTTAACAGGAAAATAACTGCATTTGAAAAAAAGCAATAAAATAAAATGCATATACACTACATACACTTTCGCTAAAAGATTCATCTTTTTACCTTATTTACTTCTAAATTATACTTACTAATACCGTCCAGGTGCATATTAGCATTTAAAAAGCAGATATTTTTAATAAACTTTATTAAATGAAATGTACAGTACATATTAGTATTTTTCAGCTTTTGTACCTTGATGTACCATCCCAGTGACAGCTTTGTAAATTTTTTTACTCAGAGTGTGTGTATAACATTCTCAAAGAGAATATATATATATATATATATATATATATATATATATATATATATATATATATATATATATATATATATATATATATATATGCAGAGATATATTGTATAGTCAAACAAACCATTTTAAAAAGGACAAGAACTCTGGCACATTAAGATCTACAATAAACTACATAACTAACTAAATATTTACATTTGACCTTTTAAAGAAAATGTATTTATATGCATGCTCATCGTAATAGGCAGTATGTGCAAAAATATTTTAAATAAATAAAGTGTGTGTGTGTGTGTGTGTGTGTGTGTGTTGTATTTATGGACAAAATGTATGTTGTGCTCATTATTAAACACACGGATTGATTCATAATAATATCCGGGGCATGAATAATGTCATGAATGTCATTATCATGGGCTTGAGCTCCAATAGCAATAGTTAATGGCTACTGTAAATAATAAGGATCTTCTCATAGTGTAGAGTACAGAAGTTCAAATTCATCAAAATCACTCTAAAATGAAACACAAAATCAAATGCAAATACATATATATATATATATATATATATATATTATATACACATTATATAAATATATATATATATTATAACACTCACACAGGCATACTGAACACAATAAACTGAAACACGTAAATAATATGGTCTGTAAATGAAAAATGAATAAATGAAAATAAGCTACAAGCGTGAAAGTCATTTGGATTTGATTTAGTTGCCCATCATGTAAATATATCAAAATCTCTCACTAGACTGGTATTGATTCAGCTTGTGATGTCAGTCAAGTGACTGTAATAGAAATTCACGAAGCCTGGTTTGACCTGTAATATCTCACAGCTATAACAAAGCAATATTAGCACAGCCATTTACAAGCGCTGATAAATGAAATATATCGCACACCTTTTATAACATTCAGCCTTTAGTCAGAGCCCAGTGTCTAATGAATGATGATTTCCCAGCCCACCCCCAGCTGCTGCGTGTGTGTGGCATGCGGCGATCTTTAATTTATGGATGTTTTGAACAGAGAAGTTAAAAGAACAGCCTTATTCCCTCCAGACACCTCTGAACTCGGATATCAAGAGACGACAGCAAGCCAAAGAGTCATTTGAAACTATACACATAAATCTCACGTCGCTTACACATGCATCCAAAATGGCCCACTAAAACTGAGCATCAGACCCAGTTTAATGATACGGACAGCAGCCGTTCTTTATATATCATTTCGTTTACTCAAATATATTCAAATGCCACCTTTATAATCCCGGAGGTGTTTTGCATAAATGGAATAAATCAAGCAGATATTCGGAGAGAATCAAACATATCAAAGGTTTCCTGTCTTTGAAGTGTGGTAGTCTTTAATTCCAAAACAGATTTTCATGATAAATAAATACATTATTTATGAATTGCTGATAGAGAGAGGGGGAAGGGGGGAAAACAACACTCAAAATGCATGAATCATTTTAAGCCATGAAAATGTCAAGAGAGGCAAAGCGACACATTGGCTGGTCCTGAAGCACACGGGAGCGTATGTTGAGCTCGTTAGCGAACACACTGAATCAGAATAATATCCCACACTCTTGTTTGTGTGCCCCGTGCATGAATAAAAAAGTGTCAATTATTCATTTGAACCAAAAGAAGTCATTATTATCATTTATAGTGGCGTTAAATGCACTGACACATGTAAACTCCAGAACATCTACTCGCACGATTTTTTCTGTCAAGTTAGAGCAAATTAGAGCATTACTGGAAAGTTTCAATGTGTTATGCGTCACATGATTTTTTGTAATTCCATCATTGCCCTTCACGAGCTATCACCTTTCATTTGAAATTGTGTGTCATTTATTAACCTAACAACCATGTTAATCTTATACTCTGTTTAAACATCATAAGTCTCCCCTCGCCTCTGGCCAGACCATAAACACTAAGCTCTCAAGGAAAAGTGTTAAAAGGACAATATTAGGCAATGAAGTGTGTCTAAAATCTTCAGTGCAAGCAGTTCAAATAGTGCTTTATGGGACTGTGTGCAATAATAATTAAGTACTTAGCAAGAGCGAGAAAAACAGAGTGGAAAATTACCGAAGATTAATCTATTTTACAGACACACACACAAAAAAAAAAAAAAAAAAAAAAAAAAAAAAAAAAATATATATATATATATATATATATATATATATATATATATATATATATATATATATATATGCAAATTTTACTGCTATAATATAAATATAACATTTAGTTCTAAGCAAAACAAATATAATTGAACAATAAAAAAAATTCTCAGATAAACAAATGTCGAAGTGTAAATGTGATTATAATTGTGATTCTGTTTTTTGAGTAAATATCTCCTGAGAAACATCAGAAATAGATGAGATTATTTGATGATATTTTGTATTTTATTTATTTATTTATGCAAAGTGTGAATATCTGTTAAAGGTCATATGCTGCATCCCACTTGACTGTAGAAAGGCCAAAACAATGCAATTGTTTAATTAACAAAGCCTCTTGCCAAGAACCATGCGAAACCAAAGTGTAAGCAAATGGAGGGCTTTAAATTAATAAATGAAGGGAGATAAACACAGAGCGGTGCATTACAATGGCTGCTGTCGCTGTAAGTGATGATGGGTGCTCCTCTGTGAATGCTCATTTAACCTGTGAACCCCAAGGTTATTCCTGTACCTTCAGCCGGCCCATGATTTATGTGTGTGAATCCATCTTCATCGTCTCCGCACTCACCTTTATCTCCATCAGTGTTAATTAAAGGAAGGTCAACGTCTGCCTGCTTTAACATAATAAATCACCTCCGGGCCACCGTATCACAGTCGCCGAGCGCCTACATACATATTTAACCAGGTCACGAATGAACGGGAGTAAATCAGATAACATACAGTCATTTATAGCTCAAGGGAGCTCGGTGTGTTATTGTAGAAGTGAGAAATAAAGCAGGTACCTTTTAGCTTGCTCGGTTGTAGGTTTTTTGGCAGTTTAGGGCTGTTTGAAGGGACCAAGGTTTGCGGCATCACAACTGACAGCCCAAAACTAAAAGGACAACACACTCATGCGGGGTTCATGCAAAACCATGACCGATATTATAGTGAATCCATGGTTGTTAATGGCTGCAGATGGCAGTAAAGAGAAAATGGGAAACAATCAGTCTCGCTGTTATGCTAACATTATGGTGATACCATTAAGCATCCACGACTTCATAAACTTTGAACCAAAGAGAAAGTCTCATGTCTGAAATAGCACCATAAGGACAGTTCATCTCGTGACACATGAGGTCAGGACTTCCTCGGAGCGTCCATCTCTCTGCTCAAGGTCAAACACAAACTCTTCTGGATGTAGCTTAGCATGCGGTGTCCCCATCATTCACTGTAAAGACTGAAACCCACCCCAAAATCCCCACCGTCCCTGGATCTGTCCCTCTGAACACGCTCCTATCCGCTCCAGTGAGCCGAGGAGGTCATGAGGTCAACACTTACCTGCCATGTCCACTGTCACACGGCTGCAGAGGGCAGTCAGGGGCAAATCCATGCCAGGTGAAGCTACTCCAACACTTTCACTGCTCTGCATGTTTTTCAGAATTTTCTTTCTTTCTTTCTTGCTTTTATTTTATTTTATAATTTTTTTAGAGAGAGAGAGACCATAGATCTCAGAAGTTAAAGTGCAATCACTGACTCCATTTGCACTTAGCAGTAGACATCTAAAGGAGCGTCTCAACAAGATGGCATCTTCACTAATCACCAATGCATCATATACTGCTGGCATAGATGAGTGCAGAATAAACCAGCCCTGCTCACCCACTCACCTACTTTGGGGAACACCAATACGATTTTGGATTACTGCAGAAAACAAGTTCTGTGATCATCAACATTCATGATTCTTATCTGTTGTGTTCATTCATCTTCACAAATGAAAAAAACTTTTATGAGTTTTGTAGCCTAAATACACAGGGCAGAAGTATACAGCTGAAGTTAAAAGGTCACATGACTTCAATGTTATCACTGTTATGTAGTTTTTAGCAATGCATTCATATTGCAATGTTTTAGAGACAATTCCAGCTGTTTATATGTGCTATCTTTAGGATATATATTATATACATATAAACAAATACTACAATTGAAAAATGCTATAAATTGCTAAAGGTTAAAGTTTTTTTTTTTAGAAATACAGTACTGTAAATTTGCTCATGCTCATAAACATGTCAGTTAACTAGTATTACTAATAGTAGTAGTAGACTGGTGGGTTAGGGTTAGTATAATAAGTTGACGTACAGTACTTGCAAAGTTACTTATTTCAATGAAGTGCCTGTTGAGGAACGATTTAAAAAAGTGTTAACAGATATTAAGTAGACAGTCTAATAATATTCGAATGAATGCTAGTTGACATGTAGTTGCAAAATCACTTATAATTAGTAAAATGACTAAAATGGACTCTCAGAATAAATTATTATCATGATGAATCTATAAGTTGTAAAGTTTGCCTTGGAATAATTCTCAAGAGCGTGAGTATAACATGGTGTTCTGCATGATGACGTCCAGTGTTCACAACAACAAAAAGTAAATTTTGTGTATAACGTTTAAAATATATTTTAGTTTGATTCAGACATTTAACCAAAAACCCTTACGACTGAACCAAAGTTGAGGAAAATTGCTAAATTCCAGGTTTTAGGACTCAGTCCTGCCACACTTAATCACTAAACTCACTGACACAAGATTTGAGACTTTAAAGACTGAACTTTGACCGTGTATGAGAGACTACGACTGCCCGAGACTGAGCCCAATCTCAAAGATCGTGTGTTTCAGAAGCAGTCGTATGGACAGACTGTTGTGATACACCTCAACAGTTTACTTTCATTTGCCATAAAGCTAGACTGCAGCGAGTAGCCCGTTGTGAAGACAACACGTCGAAGCCGCGCGCTCGTTTTAAAAGTGACTCACATCCATACAGTCACGGCAGACACTTTGGCAAAAATAAACTCCCAGCGAGAGAGAACTTCCACATATACAGTCCACGGCCCTGCCTCAGACATTGACTGATGTCGAAATCTACTGATCCTTTCCGTACTTGCTCACGATCACTTACCACGCGTGCGCACACACACACACACACACACACTCAACCGCAGACCCTCAGAACTCAACCCTTCAGAATGCGTGTCTGTCAGCTTAGCCCTTAATCTGCCACACACATACACACACACACACCATCACGGGGACTTCCCAGAACCGTAATTATTGTGTATATCTTCCTGTGTCAGAGCGAACATCAATAACAGTAATGACAGGCCTGATCTCATTATGGTCCTTTCTGTACATCAGGGAGCAGTAGGAACGACTTACACAGCAACACACACACTTCTGCTGCTCTTAGCACAAAGGAAAACACCATCTTGAAAACTCTTTCGACCTTTCTCTAGCTGCCAGTACGCAGGCTCTCGGCACCAGCGCTGAAACAGGAAATAGCTATTGTCAAGCTCTAGTTGAGAATGTGTGCCACCGCCGAGGAACAGCGTGGCAGAGAGATAGACA
Organism: Carassius gibelio; assembly: GCF_023724105.1. Taxonomy (NCBI): domain Eukaryota; kingdom Metazoa; phylum Chordata; class Actinopteri; order Cypriniformes; family Cyprinidae; genus Carassius; species Carassius gibelio. The sequence goes on along the minus strand of NC_068386.1, from coordinate 25,980,309 downwards.
GAAAGTGGATGCGCACGGAGGAGAGGACGAGGAAGAAACCTCGAGGAGAGGAGTCGTGTCAGTTCGCTCGGGAAACGCCACGTACCCACTCTCGGCTTGTCGTGGGGCTTGATGAGTGTGTGCACGCTCAGATTCTGCGACTGCTCTCTGGAAAACTTGGCAAGACTCGTGGGTGTGGTGGGACTCGTGTACACATGCTCTGACACCAGTTTATGTGTTTGTGCATTAGTCACCAATCACACAAGGGTTCTGGAAATGACTGTGTGGGTTCTGACTATCCATCATTCTGCATTCCTGTTCACATCACTCTTTTGTTCTTGGTCCAATACAACAGCGCACACAGTTTTCAGCTATAATTACAAGAGAGCTATGCAGAATCAAGTCATTAAAACTGAATGTACTGTACAATGCGGAATATCACAGAATTTGACAAATTTTTAATTAATAAATCAAAATAGGGCTGTACAGTGTTTAATATGAAGTCTGCATGTTGAGCGTTTCAGGTTGCAGAAGCACGCGTGATGCACGTCTGCGTCTCACTATATAGGGACAGCAACACATGAACTTCATCTCCAGAGATGCTCACGTCATTTCATTTGACAAAAACAATCAGCAGATACAAACAGTAACACAAAGATCCTCACTACAACACAGCAAGATAAAAGTTCAGTATGACTTGAATAAATGACAATATAAGTATTATATATTACTATAGCAAAGAACAACGTCCTTCTCTAAGTGATTGAAATAATAATAATAACATTTATTAAACACTTTTAAAGGAATATTTCACAATCAATGGCTTTTTTTCATTATTTTTGTTTTATTTATACAGTAAAACTCAGTTGTGTAGCAAAGCTCTTTACCTCAACCTGTCAAAATAAAAGTATTCAGTTTAACTTAAAAATTATAACATATTGTGATATATTAGTATTGCACAGTAGAATGTACTTTTCAAAGCATTAATATTATTATTATTATTATTATTATTGATTCACACATTTTAAGGAATATCACACGATCAAGAGATCTTTCCTTCATGTTTTCATTTATACAGTAAACTATAATTTGACCAAAAATAGAAAGAAAATACAAACATGTAAATTGCTGGAACTTGCTGTATTTTCATTTGATTACAAGTTTTATTTATTCATTTTCAGTTTTTCATGATAAATTTGTATTGAATATTTAAACAGTGAATATATGTAACTAACTGAATTAATGAAAAAAAAATACTATTTCGTATTGCCCTATTGTTGTTACAATTTAAAAAAAAAAAAGTACATTTGTTAAAGTTTAATTTATTGAATTTATTAAGTGTGATTATGATTTAATTAAACCATTAAAGCATGGATTTTATTTTATTCATTTATTTTTGTTTATTTATTTATTTATTTTTTATTTTTTTTTGGGGGGGGGGTTAAATAAAACAGATAGGGGACTTATATTGTTACAATTCTCATAAATTATAAAATCGTTAAGTTTTATGAACTCAGCCAATTAAACATGATTTGTGATTATTTTAATTAAATTAAACACAGAATTTGGGAAAACTTAAACATTACAGGGCCCCAAATGATGCCCTGTTTCCACTAGTGCTTTTTAATTTTAAAACAGCATTTTAAATTGTAAATGATCCTCATCAACACTGGTGTTTTTATAATATTTCAGAAACAATCTCTGTCCACACTACATGTCACGAAGCATGTCACATGGCCAGTTGAAAAACAAAGTGTAAACAGGAAGTTGGTAGCTAGTCACTGACAGGTACAACAACGAGCATGATACCGAGGAAAAGCAAGGACATGTTTGTTGCCGATTGCTCTAAGCACAGCTTGGTTCTTGAGTATGTAGGCAGCTGCTGTATTATAAAATAATGAATTTTGAGTGTCCTGGCACAATGGCTGCTAAAAAATGGCAACAAAGCCAGGGAAATGTGCCGTTCGTTCTCCATGTTATTGTTAATGTGGTCATCAAGGACACGCAGAGTGAATGTGGGCAGCCACGCCATCATTTTCAAAAGTCTCAGTTTTGTTCCGTTTGCACTGAAACGCAACTCCTGAGTTTTCAAACTAAAACTGGGTCTGCAGCGTTTTCGAAAGTCTCCGTTTTCGAGAAACGAAGACGCAGCACAAATGTGAACGACAGGCGTAACCGTAGCAAAAGTTATGCATTTTAAAATGAAAACTAGTGTAAACCTAGCCTGACTCAGATCAGTCCGGAGTGTAACAGAGACAGGTGGAGGAGTTGCTGTGAAGCCTTCACATTACTCTGACGTCAGGCTCGTATCTCTGGCTAAAGGACATGTTGGTGGAGCTACCATCTGCCATCAGTCTTACCCAGCTTCCCTCCGCCAGGTTACCTCAGAGATCCGCTGGAAGATCCCGCCATCATTATCTTTATAAATGAAGCAGATCTGGCACCGATGCATTCAGGAGGACATCTTAACTGAGTTATGACTAACTCCTGCCCTCATTTAGGCGGTTTGTGTTTCAGCGCAGATGTGTTTCTGAAGCGAGCCGGGCCAATGACAATATCACACGCTACTTCCAGCAGCTATTGTTTTCAGGGACAATCATTTGCAATCCATCAAAAAGCGCCCAGGCCCACCCTGTAATGTGAGCACTCTATCCTGAGCGCGTTCACGTGTACAAGGATAGCATAAGACAGCACTGCCCCCATCTGGCCTGGGGCAGCCATTGCACATGGAACTAGTTAACCCAGGGCAAAGCTTTAATTAAGAGACAGCCTTAGAGCAGCAAGCACAGCAAATCCCCCGTCCCTGCGCTCCAGACGCCGCCTATTTGCACTGATAACTGTGAAATTCAGTCAGTGCATGAAGAGAGAGGGAAAATCATTTCAGTGATAGCTGTAATGGGTTTAAGTGCGGCTGGCGGCGGGCCAGACTTGAGCTCAGGAACAGAAGCTCGCCGTGTTCCTTTATTGTCTGCCGAGATTTCTGAAGAAACGAGGCCGCGAGTGACACGTCCTCCGATTCCTCCTCGGCGATGCTGTGGCTGATAGCGTGGATCGCTGCTACAATGGGGATTTGAATAGTAATTAATGTAATTGATGAAAGGAACAATGGGGCGGTGTGTACGAGGGGAGCGCGTTTGAAAGCCTATCCCTTCCGCAGAGAGACTTTTACAATGGCAGAGGAATGCTGGGAAGATTCCCCACAGTTTTCCCAGCATTCCAAGAGGCGGAATGTTGCTCTGTTTGTTCTGAGCTCACATGCAATATTACAGGTATGATATCGTTGTGTGAGGGTCAGACATTTTCCCCTTCGCCATTCAGATATGTGCACTGTGTGTTGCCATTTTGTGTGTTGTAACCAAATGCAACATGCCGGTTTGAATATGGAGAATATGGAGTGAGATTTGAAAACTGCAGCTGAGGGGTTTCAGTCAGCATGGACTACACTCTACACTCATGAACTACAGAAAAGTGAAAAGTCCATAAAATTAGGATCCGATGTACTGTTTTAATTTTCTGTATTGATTTTTCACAGCTGTTTTTGAATTTTATTTTATTCTTAGTAGAACTTTTCCTTTAAAACAAGCTCTAACATTTTGAATCTCTATTTATCTGTATTCATTTTTAGACATTCTGTTTTTATTTCTTTTTTTCTTTTTTTTGTTGAGGTTTTGCCATTTTTCCGTTTTTTTTTTTTTTTTTTTAGTATATACTTATTAAGCAAAAACATATTAAAATGTTGCTGTTGTTTATTTATTTTCATTTTTAGTTTAGACTTTACAAGCAACATTTTTAAATGTTTTTCATTTTAGTTTCATTAATACATAAATGACTAAACAATAGTAATCAACCATACAGATTTTTTTTCAGCACCAATATCTATATCTATAAAACAATGTATCTGTTTTTATACCAATATATAGTATAAATAATACAATTAGCTAAAGATGGCAAATGATGCACAAAACTATTAAAGTTGCATAAACATACATTTTAATATTAACATGAATTATATATATTTTTTTACTTAAAAAAAAACAGACCACATAACACTTTATTTAAATTCCATTATTACAGTGTAATTACACAAACAAGTGCTGAGCAATTTTAATTAACATGTACTTACTGTGCGTTTAGGGGAAGGCTTTGCTTTAGTGTTAGTTGCATGCAATAATGAATGATTTACTGTTATTACTATAAAGTTATGTAATTAAAATAAAGTGTTTCCCATTTGCACTCAGGAGACAACACTGAGAAGGAGCCTTAATAAGTGGAATACTACCATTTCTGTTAATCACTTACTAGTATCAGCTAATCACATATTATTCCTCAAGTAATTATGAATCGATTAATCTGCCTTGTCCTCTGTTATTACTAAACACTAAACTGGTCTCTAAATAAACCCCAGTGTCATAAATGGTGAATGTGAATCTCCACTCTGCTTAAATGCCAACTGTGTGAGAGAGATAGAAATAAAATATCACCATCTATTAACATTAACTGTGCTGTAAACGGATGTACGGCGGTGATATTCCCGCAGGTCTTTTTAGCAGTCGTGCTAAATTCATACAGCACTTATGCTTCTTCTCTCTGGGGCTGCAGATCAGGAGCGTCTCCGAGGGTTTGTCTCACGAGAGACCAGCATCTACAGCTCATAAAAACCTAATGATGATCCAGAGAGAGTCTCATTAGAGCCTCTCCTCATACCTCCAGAAGTTAAACTGGGAGATCTCCGGAGGATGAGCACAAACAGCATCATGAGGAGCATCTGTTGAAGCTGGAATCACGCCGAGAGACAAACTCTACAGTGCAGCTCAAAACTCCTCCATATTTTCAATAAAGAACATGATCTTACACCGTAACTCTTCTCCTAACTCTGACTATTTAATCTTAGAATTATTCTATAATTTGAGTTACAACATGGACATTGATAGAACAAACTGACTAGATTAATGTTCCATGTTCAAAATAAATTAAGCTCTACCAACAGCAATTTTAGCTTGATGTTAAAAATTTAATGCACATAATTTTGACTCATCCACTATTATTATTATTATTATTATTATTATTATTATTATTATTAATAATAATAATAATAATAATAATAATAATAATAATATAATTGCAAGGGTTTTTTAGTAAAAAAAAACATTTTGGAATTGGTTTTTTATATATATATATATATATATATATATATATATATATATATATATATATATATATATATATATAATTTCAGGTTTCTACATCATAATTTCATATTTAATAAAATGTGCACTTACCATTTCTTTGTATAATTTTCTAATTTACTATCAATTTCTGAGTGAAATGTTTCAGTGCTGGTGTCTTGGTATCATGTATAATAGTTATTATGGTAGATACCTGTACAGTATTTTTTAAATATTGTGATTTATTTGTCCATTGGTCAAATTAACTTATCCTGTAAGTGTAACAGCCCTTTTTATTTTAATACATGTTTTGTTTTACACACGTGCATTCTTGTAATAAACATTAAACATCATTACTAATCAACTGCCACTTTGTATTCATAAAATATTGGAGAAAAAAAGACGAAATAATGGGCAATGAGATCGGAAAATGTTGCAAGACAGATTCAACCTTCATAATTATATACAGTGGATTTTTAATGGTGTTTACATTAACCCAATTAACTCTTATATATATATATATATATATATATATATATATATATACTGTATATATATATATATATATAATTATACTCTATATAATTAGTAGCGCCCCTGCTCACATGAGTGCCATGGCTCACACTAAAGTCATGCAAGGCTCCAACATGACCTGGACACTTCTAAGTAACATAACCATAAAAGTTCTCATTCAAAGAGAGAGAGAGAGAGAGAGAGAGAGAGAGAGAGAGTCATTGTGAATGTTTAATTCGCGAGTGCACATGATGGTGTGATAATCATCATGCACAGGTGATATCTGGCCCTGAAACAGTCCTTCAGGCCCAAAGGCTGCAGATCACAGCATTAATAATGTACATATGGGTGGAAGCTTTACACTAATCCAACACATGCTTATGAATTATAATGTGCTTTCATATTTATCACAGCTCTTACCATTTCTCATGCTTCAGAGCAATTTATCACTTAACAATGAATTATTAAGCTGTGCAGCGGCACGTACGTCCAGACAGCTGACAGCACGCTTTAACTCTCAGGAGTTACACTGACCATCACAGGACATCAGACTCGTTAGGAGGCTTTACTGACAACATGTCTCTCTTGTAAAACACAAACTTTTGTTATTTTTATGAGTTGACAGATGCTCAAACTCCCTTAAAGATGAGATGGCAGGGTGAACAATATGAAATACACAACGAAGAGTCCGTTAGCTTAAAATACTCAGTGTTCAACTTGACCCACAAAAACATAATTCAACTGATGCACAATTATTAAAGCTAAAACTGAAATAAAAATAAAGCTAAATATACATACAGTAAAAAAATAAAATAATAATAATAATAATAATTATAACAAAATAGGAAATTACTCAACCCAATAGTTTTTACGGAAAACATTTGAGAATTAGTGGTTTAACTCACATAATCATAATTTAGAGGCATTTTAAACCTATATTTACTGTCTTTAAACTAGGCCGGATGAAAGCCTGTGTGCACCATAACACACTAGCAGAATAAAGAATGTTAGCATGTATTAGCATATATGCTGGAAACATTCAGCTATGGTGCTCATGCAGAAGACCCAGGTTTCAGCCTGGCTTGTGATTGTATGTTGTTCTCCAAAATATCAAATAAAAGAGACAAGAATCCTCTTAACTCCCTCCAAAAGAACTGTATTCGCCCAATGAAACCAAGAAAAGGAGGCAAACTACAAGTCAGCTGCTACTCACTCTCTGATCCAGCCAGGATTTTTCTTTTTTTTCTACTGACCTGAAACTAAGAGAAGTCCTGCTCTCACAACAGCAATCTGGATACCTGCGATAACAAGTGAAAAACGTTGGAAGCAATCCACTCTGGCAGTGCTAAAACCTTTCCGATCCCTCCACTTCATTAGGAAGTCTCTAATCTCTGCAGTCTCTGGCTCTGATAAGGCCGCAGCACTAATGCAGCGGAGTCAAAGTTCAAGCCGCCTTCGATGTTTCGATGCGTAACACGCTAAAGTTCCTGCATGTTCATTAGACAGCTTTATCTGAAGAGTGGACCCATCAAGATGAGGAGACGAGAGAGAGACAGAAAATGGTGTGGTCAAGAGCAGATAAGCACCAGGCTCTTGTCTGACCCTCTTTCTCTGGCCTCTTAAAGCTTCCGTCTATTAAGTCCTTTGAGCAGAGCGAGAGTGAACTCGTCGAGAACTTCGCTCTCCTCAGACAAGGGATGAGAAAATCCCCAATCGCCGCGCCTCGACCTTGATGTCGTTGCATCTCTGACTGCCCGACACCAGCGCAGCGGCCCTGTAGTCATCAATTTTGCATCGCTATTTAGAAGCCCGTCGTAATTTCGGCATCAGAATCCGTTGGCCCCTGGCTCGCATGACGAGGGACTATTTATACAAATCCCTCACCCTGTAAAATTGCTTTTCAAAGGCAAGATATGATTTTGTCCCCCCTCTGATATCAAAGGCGCGGCACACCGGAGGGAGGACGGCTGTAGATTTAAAGAGCATATGTGAAGGATGACGATGGCAACCTCGGCCTTTGAAAGCTGTTGTCGTTTTATTTATTTTTTGGGTTACTGGTGTGTCGGGTGTCATTACCGATCGGGTCGCACTCATGAAGCCATTAATTGATGCTGACGGGATGCTTTCAACTGGGTTTAAAGGTACCAGTGTTCCTGATGTAAACAGCAAGGATCTACACTCAAAACTTGGATGCTGTTTGAACCGTTGAATCCTCGTTTTTAAGTTAAACAAGTTGTGAGATATCTGAATGTAAGATCTTTAATTCATGCTTGCACTAGTTCTCCAGTCTCGTGTGACTTCGGAGATACTTGGCACAGATTAATGAACCATTTCACAGTCGTTCCCATATAAGTGTGCCAGTTAAATCTCGGTTTGGCCCAAAGCATTAATGTGCGCTTTGTGTATCTTGATGACATCTTACATGAAATAACGAAGTGACAAATTCTTTGCTGTATATGTTGTCTATTCATCTGCTCTTTGGCTTTGATTGCAGAATTGTTCATGTTGGCCAATGTATGTCTCCAGATCACAGTCAGATCACAATTCTTAAAATCATGATATATATATATATATATATATATATATGCCAATTGATTTAATCAGGGACTAAGCAAGTGAATGTCTTTATCAGTGGGTCATTGTATCATTCAATCAACTGATTTTGTCATAACACACAATAAGCTTGTGGATCTGCATAATTTCTCAGAGAGTCCAAAGCCCTGTTCTGGTGTCTGTTGATATTAAGTGGACATATGTTCCTACACTGGTCAATGACACTCAATGTTTTCTTCTAGATCTTTAGTTTGTCAAAAATGCATTCAAATAAAATTCATACTGACAATTTCACACTTCCATGATGAATATATTTTAACATTTCTTAATTTATAATAAGAAATTTTGTTATGCTTAAACTAAAAAAGTGATGTGTAAGATAAAATAATAATAATAATAATAATAATAATAATAATAATAATAATAATAATAATAATAATAATAATAATAGAGCTCTTTTAAAAGTATTATTATAATTATTTTTTTTAAGGAAAAATCTGTTGGAGAAGTTAACTATGAATTCTCTGGAGAATTATTATTATGTGTCTTTAGCCTTCATAAGGATTTCATGAGGTGATGCTGAAGCTTGAAGACAGGAGCTGATGGTAATTAAACACACAGTTTAATGATATAGACAATCTCTTTACTGTGATCCCCATGGGGTTCCAGCACATTACATACGTTACGCTTACAGTATCCCAGTGCTCCGGCATCATCTCTGCTCAGAGCTCAATGCTTGATTGCTCACATTTATATTCACACTATTCCATCTACTGAAAGACCTGCTTTAACAGCCAATTTACCTGATTGATATTCACTTCCTTGTCCTGTGAGGATTAAGAACAAGACAAAAGTACAAACTTAAGTCAGCCTACATGTTTCCACAAAGTATTAGTGTCTTCTGAAACCATTTGGCTTTGTACAGAAGTCATTCTGTATTGACGACTGGATGCCATCAGGTAAAAGATCAAGCAGTTAATTCATAAAACCATAAACTACATCGAAATGGTTATGTGAGATTATTTTATTTCCTTAAAAAAACAAACTGACAACCAATGAGAGATACGCTTTCAGGTCACATTTCTTGAGCCTCTGCTGCCATACAATCCTGTGCCTAGCTGTTCTGTCCTCCAGTGTACCAGCATTGGGTGTGAGATAGCTCTTTTTTGACCATGAAAATAGCAGTTGCAGTCACTAGGCGTTTCTGAATGTTCAAGGAAGGATCCTCGGAAGCCTTTCTGATCCCGCAACAATGTTGCATTCAGTGTGGACAGGGTTTAACTTGTTTTATGTAGATCAACACATCAGCAGACTATTTATCTAATCAGCAAATGAGCATGATAAACTAATTTAAATGATCCAGTCAGAGCGAGTCTCCAGTCAACAATTCAGTGAATTCACAACTCAAAATGAGTCAAGAATGGGCCACTCGGGTTTCAGGTAAAAATGACAATATAACATTAAAATAACATAGATTAATGTCCATACATTTTCTCATGCTGCCGAAGCATCTTTCAATGACTTTTTAAAACTATTATGTTTGTATAGCATACTTCTTAAAATTCTATACATTTTCTATAGCATACTTCTTTTAATTCTATACATTTTGATCAGTGTGTTGTCTTTTATTCAAGTATATCATTTGTCAATAGACATTTGGTTTTCTCTCATTTTAAAATACTGTTGTTGATTTTCCATTTTTTTTTCACACATGAATAGTCGGTAACCCAACCATCCACCTAAAGTAGTCAGAAGTTTCCATTCACATTGACTTGCACAGAAGGTCACTCGGAGGAGAATGAACAGCTCGTGGACAAAGCCTGCCACTCCAAGCATCTCCAGCTCTGTTCAGGCCTTCCTCTCCCTGAATCATAGCACTGCTCAATCGTCTGAAGTCCTTTTAATCAAAAGTGCACCGCTGTGGCTAATCAAAGTCTCTAAATAACTCTTGCTCCCAACACAGGCCACCAGAGGATTAAAAATCCACTAGCCAGAACTAGGTTCTTCGATCCGAGCCCCACTGCCTAATGAGAACTCCCTAAAGCCCTAGATCACAGCAAAAAGCCCAGGCCGGCGGACGAGCAGCCATCTTTAAATCCTTAGGAGATCTTATCAAGCCAGATGGAAACAGATATTGGTCTCGGAGAGAGCAGCCGCTAAAAAAATGGCAGAGGATTTAGGGGAAGCTTCTGCCAGCCATCAAGTGTCTCATTTACATGGTATTAGTTCCTGAAAGACTCCGTTAAGAAAGCAGGCTAACCTGGAGGCAGGAGTTCTGGGTGAATTTAGGCCTGCGTTTATTTACTCAGATCTGAGGCGGGATTAGGCCTTGTTTACTCCTCGACTGATAAATCCTCTTTGTTTTCTAAGTCCTCCACGACACAGTTACACCTCAGCGTTCCCTCATCGTTATTCACATGTTTTGTTTGTCGACAGGTCATCTGATGGCTGAGAGTCAGACTTCATCAAACGAGAGGCGATGCTTTGATTTCACTCGACACACATCCGCTTTGCTTGGGAAACTTCTCTCTTTCCAGATCCCGGAAAAATACCCACACTTCTCTTAATCGCAGTAGGAAAACCAGACTGTTCAAGGCTATTTAAATAACAGTCTCTGGATTTGGAAACTACTAAATATAAACCTTATTCCCTATTCTGCTAATTAGCTGAACTCACTACAAAAGTGCTAAATTGATTTTAATCACATGATGTTTGGGAATATTCCCACAAAATTTTGTATATAAATCAAAACATACATAAATTGAGATGTATTTACTTAAGAAGCAAAATTATGTCTTGTTTTATGAAAAAAAAAAAAATATATCCGACAATGGGGTAAGAAAAATAATGTTAATTCAAATGCAAAACAAGTTTATTTTAGCACTAATGTTTTTCTAGAGAGATTTTAATTGATGGTTCACTGTTAATCTTGTGAAGAAAGAAAAGCGTATCAGTCACAACACCGGCACACAATGTTCTGTAATAATTAGTCAATCAAATCCTCAAACTCAAAAGACATGAACGGAGAGAGGCCTGTAAAAAGAGACTCTGGTGCAGATCTGACAAGCCACTTCAACGTCATGTAGGAGCCATCTGACTTTAACATTTCCATGTCTTCCTCGGTAGGTTATTAAAAGAAATGAGGACGCTTTGGACTGCAGTGCCACTTCCCTCTAATGGGACATGAGAAATCTGAGAGCCAATAGCAGCCGCCGACTGCATGGAGTCTGAATAAAGTGGACAATTAGGGGAGATATTTTTGCCAGGTCCAATGAAATATTCCTTGTTATTTTAATAATGCAGACGATGGCTAATTTACAGAGGCTGATTTTGTCAAGGTAATGTGCAGCCGGTGTGTCTAGATGACAGACACTCTGTGAGTCCATTAGGTAAAGCAGCCCAGCGCAGGTACAGCAGCGTCCATCATACATGCACTTATACAGGGAAACATTACATCTAGTCTGCATTTACTCTGCACCAGTCTTATTCTAGGATCATTGAAATAAAACAAAATACATAAAATAAAATCTATCCATTTGAACTTAATACAAATGTGTAAAATAAACATATTTATACTTTATATAGAAACATAATTCTGTAATTGCACTAACACTAAATAAAGGCTGTCAAAATAAAAGTCCTGGAGCTGCAAACATGTATTGGTCAAACAGAAAAAAACATTCCAGCTGATGATTAAAAAGTGCATCACTAAAGCAGATGAACAGAGTTTCTATGTAATATAAATTTACATTTTGCGTAACAGTGTTCTTCAGTAGGAAGTGTTTTGAACGGGCTGGTCAATCAGTATATTGATCACAGTGTAAAATGTGAAAAGTACTTGTGCATACCAGCCCCAAAGCTAATAGAACTAAAATGTATGATGTTGTGTTTATAATCTCATTTCTATAATTATGGACTAGTTGTATTCCTAAATGTGTCAAACCCTTATTCTTAGCTTACAGTGTTGTGAAACGCTCTGAAGGTGATGCTAACCTGCTAATCTCTTTCATCCTTCTGTCAAGGACACTCATTTCACTCGCCGATGAAATGACATGCCATCTTGATTGCTTCAGTTTATTCACAGAATATTATTCATAGTATTTGTTGTCTCCCCAATGGAGCTGGTTTGCTTTCCATTGTTTGTTTTCTTTCCCAAACATCCACATTCTTAAAAATGCATGGATTTCTTTCCTCCACCGATGGCCTATAAAGCCTTTGTTTGTTACTAACTCCTCAAGTTAAAATCTTATTCCTGTGCATCCAGTTTCTTTGTGTGTGTATTAGCCAGGGAATGTTTAAAACGGTTGCAAGTAATAGAGGTATAAACTTATCCTTATCACCTCATACACACAATTGATTGATTGAATTAATGATTGAATGAATGAAGGAACATATTTTTTTTGGTTACTACAATAACAACAATAACAAATTGAATATTAATATAAATAAATATATTTATTAATTAATTTATTTATTTATTTATTCATTTATTTATGATTGATTGATACAAACCAAGGACTAATCTACAAAAAATATATACTATTGCTATTTTGGTAATTAGAATCAGTTATGCTTCACAGAAATAAATGTATTAGTAAATTAGTTATAATAAAATATATAAATATATACTAATAATTAGTTCTATTAGTAAATAGAAAGATTATTTGAAAATTATTTATTTTTCTTTCTTTTTATTTTTCTATCTTAAAGGATACAGGAAGAAAAAAAAACACATTTTAATAAAGACATTCAGTGTATTAAAAATAGGATAGTTATAATGTTACATTAATTTGTCAGACAATAATTAATAATCTATTTAACAGTTATACAAATCACACCAGTCACAATTTTGAAAAGTCACCAAATTGTACCCTGTTCCCTTAAAGTCTATTTGAATGGAAGCTGAAGGCCTGTTTCTCCAGGAGGGGGACACTGAAAGCCCCTTCAGTTTTATGTAGAGATAAATACGTGGCTGGTTGATGTTCTGGCTAATTGTCCCCGCAGCCGAAGATTTTCCGCTCTTTAAACGTATTATCTAATTGCTTGACTGTGCATGCTTCCCCTGGCGGGACCCACATAATCAGCGCTCGCTCCTGCGTTCCTACCAGTCGCATATTTAATTATTCCTGCCGTGTGTTGTAAATTGGCCCTCCTGGCACGTTAACGGAATAATAGGCCTGAAATAAAGCGATTACTCCAAATATGGTGTCGACTTCCTGTGCATCAGCGACGCCCCGGGTGAGACTGACACTGACGGTAGCTATTAGCATTAGCGTACCTGTGCCGCACATACACACATAGCCATGAGACGCACAACAAAACACATCTGTGCATAGTGAAATCTTGTCAGAGAGGTTAAGAGAGGGAGGAAGGGAGGGAGAAAGCGTATATTCCCCTCCACTCCCTTCCCCTTTTCTTTCTTTTTTTTTTTTTTGAGATAATGACCGCCATTTCTTTTTCCCAGTCACTGATGACAGCTTGAACTAACCGATAATGGCATGCTGGCAGTGGAGGAGGCCACTTATGTTATTCCTCTTGACAAGGCTCAGGGGAAGGGCTCATTTTTTTGACATTTGACCATGCAAATTTGGTCCTGCTACATTATTCCACATTTACATCCCCTCAGCCAGCCGGTTAAGAAAGCAGCAGCCCACCGCTCTAATAAAGGCCACAGAGCAGCCCCTTAAATATGGATGTAAAAGGTGATTTAAATGTAGAAGTCGTCGCTCAGGCATCCAGGTCTCTCGCAGGCCGAACCGGACGCAGAGAGCGCGGGTAAATACAGCCCTGCCAAATAATTCATCAGCAGGGAAATTTCATTTTTGTGTAAGAAGGATATCGCATGCTCACAAACAGTTACACTGTGCAGCTCCTCTGTCAAAAATCTCTCTCGATTTGCAAGATTAATCGTGAGAGATGGTCTAAAGTGAAGACGGGTGAAGGCACACTTTGCTGGAACAGTCAGGTACGATCAGAAGCAGCAAGCAGTCTGAGATTACATGCATTAGCTCCAGAATCAGGTTAAAGCTGCTCTACACATTTGTGTCTAAATGGTTCCATGAAGAACCTGAAAAACCTTTGTTTCACAAAGCTTTTTGTGTCTAAAGAAGGTTCTTCAGATTATTAAAAGTTAAGAAAGAGATGGTTCTTTAAAGAACCTTTGACTGAATGGTTCTTCTATGGCATCGCTCAAAGCACCTTTATTTTTAAGAGTGTATATCAATAAGGCACCTTCTTATGTCTTCCTGTTTATTAATTCATCTCCATTCGCCAGCGCTCTGCTCATTTATTAATGTCGCACCTTCACTCCAGCAATCTTACTTTATATATTTTATATATTACTTTATAATATTTTGAATTAGCTTTTAGTTTTATAGTCTAAATTTTCATTTTAATTTGAGTTAATTTTTCAAGCTTTAGTCATTTTATTAGCTTTAGTTTTTATGTATTTTACTAACAGCTAGCAATTTTAGTGATTCAACTAACTAAATAAAAATTAAATGTTCTCCAGTGGTCTGCTCATTTATTAACATCACACTTTCTCTCATTCAGCATTATTATAGTATTGTTTATATGCCATTTGTTAATATTTTGAATTACCTTTTTTTTTTATACACTGGCAGTCAAAATGTTGCCATACACAATGTTTTCAACGCTGATGATAATCAGAAATGTTTCTTGAGCAGTAAATCATCATATTTTCATGATTTCTGAAGATCATGTGACACTGAAGACTGGAGGAATGATGCTGAAAATACAGCGGAGCATCACAGAAATAAATATTTTAATGTTATTTCATAGCTTCATCACTGTTTTTACTGTATTTTGTTACCAAAAAAATGTAGCCTTGGTGAGTAGAAGAGACGACTTCTTTTCTTATTTCTTATCTCTTATCTTTTGTTGAATTTCAGCTTTATTTCAGTGCACACTAATGTGGTCCGAGTGAGATGTAGTGAATGCTGATGACCCTGCGTGGTGTTTAGTGTGGAGTGTGGATGTGTGTTGAGACAGAGGCCGATGGAGGGTTTGGGAGGGTCAGCTCACCTGCTGGGACTACAACCAATCAGGGATGGTGTCTGTTCCTCCAGCTGACAGCTTTCAGGTGGGACCCTCAGATCGCCCTTGTGAGGCCTAATAATGTGCCGCGGCTGCTTTTAATAAGGGACACTTTGATAGACTTCCTCTCTCTCTAGCCGTCAGTGTTATTGCCGTGAAAGGAGTGGGGGGGGAGATGTTTGCAAGCGTGGGCTGTAATGTGTCAAGCAGGCGCTCGTGGGGCTGACGAGTAAATAAACCTCATTAGAGCGCCGGGCGAAATAAACTGTTCAATGAACTGACAGCAGCAACAACTCCCATTCTTAAACAACTGTCACGCATCCTGGCAGCAGGCGCCTGAGCCGTACGAGACAACAGGACATCACGGCTCAAAACACACCGTACACATGCACGACCGGCGCTAATTAACATCGGACCACGGCTCAGTCTGAACGAGGGACACAATGAGGCGGATCAGATCACGGGTCACGCTTTCATAACATGCCAGAATCGAGTGAAACAGTCACTGAAGATGTGCTTGATTGGAGCCGTGTCGTTCAATCGTTTGTTAGGATAAGTAATAATCGGAAGACGTTCAATATGTGTCGGCCGTTAATGTGCAAGGTATTCGCTTTGGCACGGACAAGAGACGGGATTAGGGTTTTCAGGCTTTCCCCAGCACTCCATATTCAAAATTGATAAGTGGGGATGCTGCCACCAAAATGGACTTTAAATGATCTGTGGAGGAAACATGTAAAGCCAGGTAGAGGAGCATTAAAATATTAATGTCACTTCCATCAGTGCATGAATATGGGCCCTTTTAATAGCCTCTTAATTATTCATCTACATAAATATGAGCTACCTGGACTGTGAGAGAAATATCATGGGGTAATAAAACTAGTGAAGGCCCTCCTGTCCAGATGGGGCTGGAGAACACATTAAGTCTGAGAGCAGAATTAGTGAGGAGGAAATATCAGATGTATTTAAAATACAGTGTTTTTACTGAGACTCTGGCACAGTTTCTGGTACACAGAGCCACAGCTACACAAAAGATGATGTAACTCATTTGTTTAGATTTTTCTTCACTGACTGCATGCAAAAACAAACATTGTGACCAGTGTAGTCTGCTTCACAAACTAGCAATCCTAAGAATCCATGAACTGATAACATGCAGGCAATGTAACATGCTATAGACAAAAGCAACCGTCTAATTCATGAATAAAGAACAATTATACAGTCTTGAAAAAAAAATAGAAATATAAGTCATGTAAATTGTTAAAATTTTTTATCTTTTATCATGAATAAATATGTTTCTATTTATGCCAAGCTATAACTTAAAAATAGTTTTTAATGTTATTTTCCTTAACTCTCACCAAGTGAATCCATAACAATTGGAAAAATGAATGAATGAATGATATTATTGTTGTATATTGTGGTTGACAGTGGGGGGCTTTGTAGTCAAATAGGTTGCAATTCACTAGAAGGACATTTAATTAAATTAGTTTTAGAATTATTTTGCTGACATTTATCTTTTATTTCAATACTATCTATCTATCTATCTATCTATCTATAATAATAATAATAAAATAATAAAAATGCATATGCTGATTATGTTTTAAAGCATGGCTGTTGGTTTGTGCTGGTCCTGTGCTGATCTTAAGCAACTAGCTCCTGCTCAGGACCAGCTCAAACTAGCTTCAAAACATACCTAACCAGTATATGAAAAGATTATTTTATTTATTTTTTTATTTATTTTTTGCCAACAGGGATCTCTATATACATTAAGACAATAGTCACTATATTGTATATGAAATAACAGCACACTCACACCATATATTCTTGTTTTTAGTGTGACAACTTACCCTTTATAAAATCACAACATCTGATATTGGTATATGGGGTCAGTATGTCTTCAATGCAACTGCATGTGTTTTCCTGCCCAGCAACTGTGAAAATCCCCAGTGGTTTTGTAATCAAGACTAAACTCCTTCTGAATAGATTCAATTACCTTAGAATAATGACTACACTAATTAATCAAAGAGTTTTTGCACTGATTGTGTCTTTCCAGCTTCATCTACTGTATCTGGAGCTCCTCTCTCTCTGCGTGTTCTCTCTCTCTCTCTCTCTCTCTCTCTCTCTCTCTCACTCTCTCTCTCTCTCTCTCTCTCTCCTCCAGGCCTGATCTCTCCTCATTAGATCTCTGTTTCTCGCCCACCGACTGACCGACCGCTGTTCTACCCTGTGTTTCATACTGCTCCAAAATAATTTACAGGGATGTTGACATCAGCTTCTCCTCCCACAATACGGTTACCCTCCACTAAATGCTTTGTAGTGAAGCCGGCTCGGTTTTATTTGGAGTTTGTCTGAGCCCATAGCGGAGGGAACGGGTGGTTTATCAATAGGCCGGGATTGCACAGCCCCGAGCATTGTGAAATATTACAGACGCTTTGCTCTAGCCAGGAGCCCGCAGGAACCAAACAACACTTCCTAGACCGCAATATCTCTCTGTTCAGGAGAGATTGTTTTTGCCGAGTCCAAAACGAGTTTAAGCAATATTTATTTCCTGCAGAACTACACGGGAGGCTCAAGACGCTGCCGCAGAACAAACATGAACACATCCGTTTGTCGTTTGTGACTCACATTTAGATCTGTCGACATGTTTGTTTTCTGTCTGAACGGAATCTCGGAGCGTCGAACGGAACGAAGGCTTTCGGCATTAATCAGTTTGGGATGCTTGTGTCAATATTTAATTAAGTAAACAAACAGAGACACAAACATTTTAATTGGAATGTTATCAAGGAAATAATCTGCCTTCTCATCTCCCTTAAAAATTCTGTCATGAAAATGTAATTATGCTTGACAAAATTAATTATGAAGAGTGCAGCAAGAATAAACACAGCAGAACATGACTGACAGAGACAGAGAAATCTGCCAGGGATATGAAATATTCACACAAAAAAAATAATAATATTCTGCTAGAACGTGAGCAAATGAAGCATCGGTGATGCTGTTTGTGGGATAACTCAGGTGTTTTGATCGCTCATGCTTTATTTAAGCCCCTGCGGCTGAAAGCATGTCCTTTATTCAGAGTTTATAGCAAATACAAGACAGTAAATCATTGAGGAAAGTAACATTATAATTGCTTTAGATTCTAGAAGCAGATACTTGTTACTACATTTAATTTGCAGCTGTGAGCCACATATTACATGATTACAATTAGCTTCCATGAACACACTGCCTAATGCAGCTTTAAATATCTGTTTGCTTTAAAAGCTATTTATTTAGGCTGTTTGATGCATTGAAGTGTGTGTTTGTGCATGAACACTGTACTGTTCTCACTGTAGTCATTACTAAGGGACTGGGGAGGCTCTAGTTGTGTCTGTAAAGTAATTAATAAGGCCACACAAAGGGATCCTGAATGTTCTGTGTGCATGAGCAAACAGAGATGTTCTCTTAATTATCTCAGATAACACTGCAGCTGCACACAGTCCAGCTCTGCCCTCTGCTGACCACAAAAATCATCTCAATTCATGCCGCTAAATATTTGAGCATGCTGAAAATTATGCCATTTACAGATCTGAGTAGTCCTTTAACTTGCTAACACAGTGACATATCTAATTCATAGCAAACAGTTTATAATATAGTTATATAGTTTACACTTTCAATCACTCATATAGTTTACATTTTGACTGTATATACTTTTGCAAAATGTAAACTATATTGTTGTCAAAGTATGTCCAACATTATCTACATTCATACTGTACATGGGGGCTACTATATATTGCAAATGCTTGATTGTTTATATCATTGCAAAATGTAGACTATTGCACAGGATCTATACATTAAGTTGGACAAGTGAGCATACCTAGCTTTATCTCCATAGATACAGTATAGGCACATAAAGCGATACATTACAAATACTTAAATTGCTGTTCTATTTCTTTTGCAAACAAACACAACACAAAACAGGAGACCAGTGTAGTCCAATTCACAACTTTTTTTTTTTTTTTTAATCAAGAGCATATATTGTTTTAGTTATGCTATATTATATCAGGTAAAATTGCACTTTAAATAATTTTTTTTTTTTTCTGTACATCATTAAATGTCCTGTTTAATTTTAATGTATGACAATTTAATGTCATACATTTTCCATGAATTACAGAACAACAGTATATAGCAAATCTCAATTGTTGAAATTTTACTTGTAAAAAAAACTGTGTATACTGAAACTCGCTATACAAAAACATTTGACATGACTTCAGTGCAAGTATAGTTTCCAATGGAGGGCTTTATAAGAAACTTTAGCAAATTTCACTATTCTCAAAAAAAATGTAATAATAATAATTCAATACACAATACATGTTTTTTAATAATAATAATATTTTGTAGAGTTGCCTCTGATCAGCATTCAGCGCCTGTTTTAAGAGTATTCTTATACCCGTCATTTCTCTGTAGACCTCAATCAGAAGAAACAGCTTCTCAATGGGTCAAACGCAATGTGCAGCTCAACCCCAGAAAACAGCCTTGTTTAGGAGCTCTGTCAATACAGCATGAAAAGAGTCACATCTCTCTCGCTCTCTCTCTCTCTCTCTCGCTTTCTCTCAGAGCGTGAGATAAACTCCCTTCCTTCCCCAGCCTCTCAAAGCACTTTAGAGCGTTAAATAAACAGTAGGCCTCAGATTTAACTGGGGAGTCTAACAGCCGTGACCTTTTCACTTCAAATGTGGCGAGGCCAAGTCATTAATATTGGCATGGCAGCTGCCCGGGGCAGACATAAACTGCTGATAAATAAACGCTTGAATCATTTATGGAGGGGCTCTCTGCCTCTTCCCTCGCACAATATGTCATATGACATGTGCCTGTCTCTCTTCTGTTCAGCCTGTGGAGATTTTAAATGCTAAATGTATGTGCATATTTTCCTCATCGCCGCTCGTATTAGAATTGCAAGCCCCGATCCCTGACGGAACATGAAAGGATCGCTGGTGCATAATGCCGGCAGAAATTATCAAATCCCACGATGGCCTGCTGCTATCGGGACGGCGGTAATGAGTGTGCTTAAGTGCTTTGTGCAACACTGGCTTCCTTCTTTTCTCCTTCCTAATTTCCCATTTTTGGGGTCTCTCTCTGTCTGTTCGGTCGAGGCTAATGACTGCTTCTCTGTTATTGGGGGAGACAGACTTGTTAGAAGACAATGAGATAGACGCATGCATTTTGTCACTTGCCATAAGACGAGCGAGCCCATGATTTACAACCCCACCACTAAAAGACATGTGACGGGCAGTTTTTGTTTGATCCCAGCATTGCCCACTGGCAAAATAAAGCTAAGGCACATGACGGGAGTAAAGGAGGACTGTTTCTCCTTCAGTTCTGTCGCTGTATACTGTCAGGCGCAGTAACTGTATATTTCCCATAGTGCCACCGTCTGTATTGATCTCTGGCAGTCAGTGCAGGATGGATTGATGGTGAAACTCAAGTGCTGTGATGGCCCTCGGGGGTCTGATTCAGGCCTGTTTCATAGCAGAGAGACGTGAGCCTCTAAACTGTTGTCAGACCTCAATCAACCAAAGTTATTCATCTGACCCCAGCAGAGAACTATAATAGACAGACAGACAGACATACAGACAGACAGAGGGTAATCGGGCATACCAGGCATTTTCCCGGTGGGCCGATGAACCTAAGGGGTAAATAGAATGGTTTTTTTTTTGTTTAGTTTTTTTTTGCTGAGGACCATCACACATGGACAACGAGCAACCAGTGGCCCATTGGTTTGTCTCCAGTATTGGCAGCGTAATCCACCCAATCACAATGTGCTATAGACGGATCAATGAAGTATTTTGCTCCGCCTATACAGTATATCTTATTCATCATCTGCTTTTCCCAAGTTTTCATAGCAGCTTTATCAAGAACAGGTTTGCTCTGTGTGAGTGAGAGGGGGCCAAAAAAGCCAGGCAGGAGGAGAAGAAGATCCTAACCTATCCTAATGTGTGTGTGCACCATGAGTGCAGAATACGAAAACACTTTGTAATAAAAACGTAAATTCGCCACCCACGATTTTTTGGCCAAGTCAAGTCATGTGTGTTCATAGAGGTTTACATGGGCCAGTGGGAATAAAACTAGACTTAAATAAAAGAAAAACACAATATTGTCTGACCTGATGTTTTATTCTTATCCAAAAACAAGATGTGATATGCATGGCCATACCCAGGCTTTGGAGGGAGGACTATTTTTAAATCATACCCTATTTATTGCATCAAAATTTGTTAATACTTTCTTATATTTAATGGTGGATTATTTTATCAGTTGTTTATTACAACAATACATAACTAGGCTACAATAACTTTGTCTAGTGCTCTTATGAAAGTTTCTAGCATGATTTGTGAAAATGTAACTTTACTGAATGACATACAATAGCATAGACTCTTCATAGCTAGTTTTTGCATATTTTATTTAATTCTGTAACCTACTTGTTCTACAGATCTGTGTGTACTAGTTTTAAATGCTACTGTTACTGTTTTTGACAACGTTGATAATGTTTACGACCAATAATATCATGATAATTTTTGCATTTTCCTTCCTTTTCCGTCGATGCATCCTTGTCGTTGGCCGAGGCGCTTGCAGGGGATGGACGGCCCGGCATCCTGGCCCGACGACTGTGTAAACGGGTGCGGTTCTCGTCCGGACCACGGGTCCGGCAGCTCACATCTCTGGTGGCATGGGAGTCCCTCAACACACCCTTCCTGGACCCACGAGAACACCAGTGTGCATACCCGGGGAAGAGACCGCTCTCCCGAGGAGAGGCACGTTGGGCTTTTCAACAGCGGCGGTGATGAGGCTCCATTTTCTTCAGGTGTGCCCCATCACACACTGCCAGCCCTGGCTCATCCACCACCCCTCCTCTCTCACACACCCACTCCTGTCGGGAGCCTGGTGAAGGGTAGCGATTTAGGATGGGGTGCCGAAGATAATCAGGGAGAAGGCAGCTGACTCGTCACAATATAAGTGGCGCCAGGGCCATTTTTTTGTCCCAGTCCAGCCTAGATAGATAGATAGATAGATAGATAGATAGATAGATAGATAGATAGATAGATAGATTCTGAACCAAGTCTAGTCTGAGAAACCTTTCCGTAACTAAGTCCAGTTCAAGTCTCTGGTCCTGAGCCATATTCAGCTCAAGTTTCTGTTTCTGAGCCAAGTCCAGTACGAGAATCCATTTCAGAACCAAGTCAAGTCTCTGGTCCTTAACTAAGTCCAGTTCATGAATTCATTTAGAAACCAAGTCCAAGAATCTGTTCCGGAGCCAAGTCCAGTTCAAGTTTCCATTCAGGACTCAAGTCCAGTCCAAGAATTAGTTATGGAACCAAGTCCAATTCAAGTTTCTAAATCTCAACCAAGTCTAGTCTGAGAATCCTTTCAGTTACTAAGTCCAGTTCAAGTCATTAGTACTAAGCAAAGTCCATTCCAAGAATATATACCGGAGCCAAGTCCAGTTCAGAATCAGAATCAGAAAGACCTTTATTGCCAAATATGCTTGCGCATACAAGGAATTTGTTTTAGTGACATAAGCTTATATAATAAATATAAGGATATTGCACATTTTTATTGCATAACTTGGGAACATTTAACTGTTCATAAGGTAGATTGCCTGTGGCTCTGAAGCACCAGCCAGATGGCAAAAGTTCAAAAAGGGGATAGCTTGGATGTGAGGGAGCCAGAGTGATTTTCTTAGCCCTTTTCCTCACTCTGGATGTATACAGTTCTTGAAGGGCGGACAGGGGCGAACTAATAATCCTTTCAACAGTCTAGACCATTCTCTGTAGTCTTCTCATGTCTGATTTTGTAGCTGAACCAAACCAGACAGTTACTGAAGTACACTAAAGTCCACAAACAGGATCCTCACAGAAGTCAGTTTTCTCCAGATGTTGCAGCATGAAGTGCAGTCCCATGTTTACTTCATCATCCATGAACGTGTTTGCTCGGTAAGCAAACTGCAGGGGGTCAAGTAAGGGTCCAGTGATCTCCTTAAGATAAGCCATAAACAGTTTTCCAAATGACTTCATGATGACAGATGTTAGAGCCACAGGTCTGTAGTCGTTAAGTCCTTTTATCATGGGTTTCTTAAGAACGGGGCTAATGGTGAAGCCTTTGAAGCAGGAAGGGACTCACACAACCCCAGAGATCTGTTGAAGATCTGTGAAAAGATGGGGGCCAGCTGGTCAGTACAGGTTTTAAGACAGGATGGTGTAACAACATCTGGGCCTGGTGACTTTCTTCTTTTGTTCTTCCAGAAGACCTGGTGCACATCATCCTAACTGATCCTCACTGAGAAGGTGGGGAGAGGGGGATTGCAGGAGGTGTTAACAGTTGTGTAGAGAGATGGTCAGAATGGGTGTGGGGGGTTTCAAATCTACAATAAAACTCCTTCAGGCTGATTCACCTCAGTGCAGAAGTGACATGACATACATACAACCAAGTATGGTAACCCATACTTAGAATTTGTTCTCTGCATTTAACCCATCCAAAGTTCACACAAAGCAGTGAATACACACACAGTCAACACACATGTTGCGGCACCCAGGGAGAAGTTGGGGTTCAGTGCCTTAATCAAGGGCACCTCAGTCATGGTTTTGCTGGCCCGAGAATCAAACCCACAACCTTAGGGTTAGGATTCAAACTCTCTAACCACTAGGCCATGACTTTCCCACATAAGCCACTCTAATCTCTTTATTCAGTGTGTTCCCGGCCTGATTGTACAAGACTCTGTCCGCATTTCTGCAGGCATCCTCCAATCAGTGATTCAATTCAATTCAATTCAATTCAAGTTTATTTGCATAGTGCTTTTTACAAAACAAATCGTTACAAAGCAACTTTACAGAAAATTATGTTTCTACAATATTTAGTAGTAGCTAGTAGTTTGTGCACATTTGACAGGATTTTAGAAAAAAATAAAAATAATAATAATAATACAAGACGTAGTCAGCTAGACGATGAACTATCAATATTATTAATTAAGTTATTATATGATGCAGTCACACATTTAGCAATAATTGTTAGTTCTGTTTGTTGATTCAGGGTTAGCATCATCTGAGGTCCTCTGAGGGTCAGCATAATCTCTTCTCAGGTGTTCTGGATCCAGACTGGAGCTTGTGTAAATCCTAGTAAATCCTAGCGAAACATAGAAACAAAATAGAGACATCTTTAGCATAGCTGCTGATCCAACAAAGTAAAATTAGTTTAACCCAAGCTAATGAATAAAAATGCACCTTTGATCAGATGCAACTACACTCACAATTTAAGAGATACATTATTCGAATGCTTGGCGAAAGAGATGTGTTTTTAATCTAGATTTAAACAGAGCGAGTGTGTCTGAACCCCGAACATTATCAGGAAGGCTATTCCAGAGTTTGGGAGCCAAATGTGAGAAAGCTCTACCTCCTTTAGTGGACTTTGCTATCCTAGGAACGACCAAAAGTCCAGCGTTTTGTGACCTTAGGGTGCGTGATGGGTTGTAGCGTGGTAGAAGGCTAGTTAGGTATGCAGGAGCTAAACCATTTAGGGCCTTATAGGTAAGTAGTGATAATTTGTAACTGATACGGAACTTAATAGGTAGCCAGTGCAGAGACTGTAAAATTGGGGTAATATGATCATATTTTCTTGACCTGTTAGCTTAGATAATTGGGAAGTTTCATCTGGTCTCGTTGAGATATATAGCTGAGTATCATCAGCATAACAGTGGAAGATAATTCCGTATTTTCTAATAATATTACCAAGGGGCAACATGTATATTGAAAATAGAAGGGGACCTAGGACGGATCCTTGTGGCACTCCATATTTTACTGATGATAAATGAGATGACTCCCCATTTAAATAAACAAAATGGTAGCGATCGGACAGGTAGGATCTAAACCATCTTAGAGCCTGCCCTTGAATACCTGTATAGTTTTGTAATCTATCTATGAGTATGTCATGATCTATGGTGTCGAACGCAGCACTAAGATCAAGTAAAACTAGAAATGAGATGCAGCCTTGATCTGACGCAAGGAGCAGGTCATTTGTAATTTTAACAAGTGCAGTTTCTGTGCTATGGTGGGGCCTAAAACCTGACTGAAATTCTTCATACAGATCATTTTTATGCAGGAAGGTGCTCAATTGAGCAGACACAGCTTTTTCTAAAATTTTAGACATAAATGGAAGATGTGAAATAGGCCTATAATTTGCCAGTACACTAGGATCTAGTTTTGGTTTCTTAATAAGAGGCTTGATAACCGCCAGCTTGAATGGTTTTGGGATGTGACTTAAAGATAACGACGAGTTAATGATATTGAGAAGCGGTTCTACGGCTACAGGTAACAGCTCTTTCAGTAATTTAGTGGGTACAAGATCTAATAAACATGTTGTTGTTTTAGATACAGTGATACGTTTATTTAGCTCTTCCTGTCCTATGGTTGTAAAGCACTGCAGTTTATCTTTGGGTGCGATGGATGAAACTGAAGTGTTAGACGCTGTAGAATCTACATTCGCTATTGTATTTCTAATGTTATTTATTTTATCAGTGAAAAAAATCATAAAGTCATTACTATTTAACGTTGGTGGAATATTTGAATCAGGTGGCGTCTGGTAATTTGTTAACTTAGCCACTGTGCTAAATAAAAACCTTGGATTGTTTGGTTATTTTCAATGAGTTTGTGTATATGCTCTGCCCTAGCAGTTTTTAGAGCCTGTCTATAGCTGGACATACTGTTTTTCCATGCAATCCTAAAAACTTCTAAGTTAGTTTTTCTCCATTTGCGTTCAAGACTACGAGTTACTTTCTTGAGAGAGTGAGTATTACTGTTATACCATGGTACAGTACGTTTTTCTCTAACCTTTTTCAATTTGATGGGGGCAACAGTTTCTAATGTATTAGAGAAAATAGTGCCCATGTTGTCAGTAATTTTGTCTAATTCATGTGTATTTTTGGGTACAAATAGCAGTTGAGATAGATCAGGCAGGTTATTTGCGAATCTTTCTTTGGTGGCTGGAACAATAGTTCTGCCCAGACGGTAACGCTGCGACATATAGTTAATATCAGTGAGACGCAGCATGCACGATACAAGGAAATGGTCTGTTATATCATCACTTTGAGGTACAATATCTATAGCAGTAAGATCGATTCCATGCGATATAATTAAATCTAGGTCCAAACAGGCTTTTAAAGCCCACTCTGTTTCATTTGTCCATCTCTTTACAGTCTTTTCTACAAGTATAGCATATTTATGTTTTTGGCTGCATGTTGGTAAAAGATGAACCAGGCAGGTATCAGACAGCCTCAAAGCTGAGATTGGAACAGAGTGATATGCATTCTCTATTGCAGTCTCTGGTGGGACATGTAACATGCTGTCTGCATTCTGGCAGTTCACGGGAATTTATTAATTTAAAGTCCCAAATAATTATTAAAACAGAGTCCAGATGTTGTTGTTCTGTCTGTGTGATCTGATCAGAGATTTTCTGTAAAGCTGAGCTCACGTGCACTTGCGGATAAATGTAAACACTCACAAGAATGAACAAGTGAAACTCCCACTGCGAATAGAACGGCTAGAATAGGACAGCACATCCTCTTTAACACAGTTAAATCTGTACACCGCCGTTCATTGATGTAAAAGCATTTCCCCGTTGATTCTGCATTGCGATCTGCTCAAAAAGCTAAAAGCCGGGCAGATAGAGTGTGCTGTCTGAAATGGAGTCATTCAGCCAGGTTTCCATGAAACAGAGCAGCAGAGTGTGAGAAATCTTTATTTTTATGGGAGAGCGAATGTTCAGCAATTCATCCCTGGTGAAACTGATCATGTTTGATAAACAAACAAAAAAAAAAGGAAAAATCAACAAAAACAGTACAAACACTGGAGAGCCAAGCACTGAAGCAGTCATGTATGATACCACCATGAGCCTCTGGTCCTAAATCAAGTCTAGTTCAAGAATCCATTTTGAAGCCTAGTTCAGTCCAATATTCTGTTTCTATACCAGGTCCAGTTGCTGAACCCAATCCAGAACCAGTTTCTTTCTGGCTGCCAATCCACTCTGGTCTCTCCCCTCTGAACTGCTGATTTCTTCGTGGCTGCTTCCTTTTGTTCTTTTAGCTTCATCTATGGTGTTGATCTGGTCTTGACCCTCTGCTCTGCAGAATCATCCATGGCCTTCACCCTCTGTTTTGCCCCTGCCTCCGTACCTCACCACGGTCCTGGCCTTCCTTTCCTCACACTGTGTCCACCTCTGCACCACCGCACTCCTGGACTTTGGCATTGTTTGGTATCTGGAATCTGCACTTAGAGCAGAGGCGGACAGAGTACACAGCTTTATTACTTGAGTAAAAGTACAGATACCCCTTGCTAAATTTTACTCATGTACAAGTAAAAGTACTTCAGTCAGCTGTGTACTTAAAGGTGCTGTAGGGAACTTTTGTAAAAAAAAATATATATTTTTTACATATTTATTAAACCTGTCATTATGTCCTGACAGTAGAATATGAGACAGATAATCTGTGAAAAAATCAAGCTCCTCTGGCTCCTCCCAGTGTCCTATTGCCATTTGCAGAAACTCCATCGCTCCCGGTAAGAAACAACCAATCAGAGCTGCGGTCCGTAACTTTGTTTGTGTTCAAAATGTAGAAAAATGTATATAATAAGCGAGTACACCATGCATCCATTTTCCAAACCGTGTTTTTGGCTTGTCCTGAATCACTAGGGTGCACCTATAATAAGTGTTTGTATTCAGACTATTTTAGATTGCTTCGGGGATACCGCTGCGGAGTAACACAGTACCTTTGTGATTCTTCATAGACATAAACAGAGAGAAGTAGTTCCGGCTACGATGTTCTTCCGCAAGCAGTTCTGTTTATTAACCGCTAGAGCGTCAAAAGTTACCGACTGCTGTTTTAAGTAAAAGTACTGAAGTACTTGTATTTAAAAGTACTTGAGTATGAAGTGTGCAAGAGTACATTTTATAAATATTGCATTACTACTGCCACAGTGCTTACATTTATGTACAGAAACGTCCTACATGGAGTTATGAAAAATGTTAACGTTAATACCTTGGAGAATGTAAAAGTAATTGAAAGTAAAATCAAGTCATTTGCATCTTTTTACTATGTTTCTTTATTTAACATTTCTCACTTGCCCTGTTTGCTCTGACAAACCTCTGCTAGAGTTTTAATGGATTTTTTGCACCCACATTTGAACTTGACTGTGTTAAACACACCGCATACTCAAGAACAAACCAAATGCTCAGCTTGAATTAACATGTAATATCATTACTAAAAATTGTGTTTACATGTGAGTTTCTATGTTTTTTTCATCAATCAATAAACCTAAACCAGCAAAGAAGGAAATAAAGCAATGTTATGACACACCTCTGAACCTGGCCGTGTTATACACGCAGCTGTGTTTAGGTCAGTGTACAAAGAAGGAAAAAAATATTCAGATTATTTGAGTGACAGTATTAAGCCCCTATATCTCACATTGACATACAGGCAAAGGCAGAAGAAAATACTTTCAGATTAATTAACACCATTCTCACACACACAGTCTATGCGTGTGAGTGTGGGCATGTTTTTGAGACATATCAGGACACAACTCTGTATAATGACATGGGTATGACACAGTTATTACAAGGAGAGGGTGACTTATGAGGACATAACCCATGTCCCCATTTTTCAAAACACTTATAAATCATACAGAATGAGTTTTTTTGAGAAAGTAAAAATGCACAAAGTTTCCTGTGAGGGTTAGGGTTAGGTGTAGGGTTGGTGAAGGGACATAGAATATACAGTTTCTACAGAATAAAAACCATTACACCTATGGGATGAACACACTTTACACAAAAACAAACATGTGTGAGTGTGTGTGTGTATGTGTACTGTACTTCAGTTCAATCAAATGTCATGAAAGCAAAAACTAAATGTGATTGCTGATAGGCTGTCCCAATCAGTGGCACCTGTACAATCCAATCACGTTTGAGAGGGAAACAACATATTGAGGGTTTCTGATATTTTGTCTTTTTCCTCTTTTTTTCCATCCACACTGAGACATTCTGTGTATTCTGTGAATACGCACTAATTTTTTATCGGATAGTCGTTTTGTCCACATGGATCCGCCGTTTTGCATTTTCGTCTTGACGGTGAATCCGTATATTTTCTGAAACGATGACGTCATCAGCCCATGTCTCACCCCTAATCAGACACTGCTACGTCACGTAACAGCAACAAAAACATGAACAAACACTAATGTATTTTTATTAACTAACATTAACACAGATTAATAAATGTATTGTTCCATGTTCGTTTGTGTACCATGCGCAATGTTTATGAGCATAGTCCATGTCTTCTCCGTTTCAAGTGAATCTCTGTGGCAGAATTACAGCGCCACATGCTGGTCTGGCATATGTACTATATCATTTTGTGGTTTTGTGTAGACGAGGATATATCTTGAGACGAGGGGAAAAAAAGAACGGATCTCCTTGTGGATGGGCCCGATGAAGTCACGCGTACTTACGGTTATGGATAGAAATGTAGCGGAGTAAAGAGTACAATATATGCCTCTCAAATGTACTTGAGTAAAGTCATGAGTACACCCCAAAAATGATACTCGAGTAAAGCACAGATCCCTCAAAATTGTACTTAAGTACTGTACTCAAGTAAATGTACTCTGTTACTGTCCGGCTCTGCCTTAGAGGGGGGCTGTGTCATATGTGTCGTTATGGACTCCATTTCCCATCATGCTGTGTTTTCATTAGTGTCGAGCTGGTTCAGCTGTGTTCCATTTCCTGTTTGGACCTGTGTTTGTGTAAATTAAGCCCTGGACTGCTATTGTCAGTGTGAGTTGTTGATAAGTGTTATCTCATGTGTTTCTTGTGATCCTTTTTTTTTGGTTCCGTCGTGTATTTAGGATGTATTTCTCTGTGGATTGTCATTAAAGGATCTTAAACTCCACTTGGACCCACTGCCTGTTGCCTACTTGTGCTTATTCATAATACATACTTTAAAATATAATGGTTTAAATAACAGTTTTCTATGTGAATCTCTGTTAAACTGTAATTTATTTATGTGATGTAAAGCAGAATTTTCAGCATCATCCAGTCTTCAGTGTCACATGATCCTTCAGAAATGCCAATTTTCTGCTCAAGAAACATTTCTCATTATGAATATTACCCAGTGTTAATATTATATATATATATATATATATATATATATATATATATATATATATATATATATATATATATATATATATATATAATTGGAAACCATTAAATAATTTTTGAGCAGTTTAACATGCCTTTGCTCAAACTATAAAAAAAAAAAAAAAAATCTGAACAGTAGTGTACCTAGATTTCTACAGCAAATACCTCTCACATGCACATACAGTAGTTCTCCTTTTTCACCATCAGAGGGCGTCATGAGGTTGCACTTTGAATTTTTAAAGGCTGTTTCCATCTATTGCATATGAAGATTCTCAGAACAAAGCACTACAGTTCTAACTATGATGTATACTATACACACCATTTTGTAAAAAAATAAATAATAATAATAATTCAAACTGCACAACATGCTACTATACTATTTTATAGTGTGAAAAACGAATTTCAGTTTATGCTCTCCATGTGTCATTTTATGAGTCTTCTCTTGTTGCCCATGTTGAGGAAATGAGTCATGAGATTCTGGCAGAGTGCACAACTTGTCTTCACTCTCCTACAATTTGTCTATGTGTATCACTCACT
Source organism: Carassius gibelio (assembly GCF_023724105.1). Classification (NCBI taxonomy): domain Eukaryota; kingdom Metazoa; phylum Chordata; class Actinopteri; order Cypriniformes; family Cyprinidae; genus Carassius; species Carassius gibelio. The sequence goes on along the minus strand of NC_068386.1, from coordinate 25,949,317 downwards.
AACACCAACATCATCAAAATGTCATCATGATAATCTGAGAGGTTATCAGATCAACCTGCCAGTGCATGGGACAGACACAGACACACACATGACCACATACAGATCCCTTAAAACACTGAGCGCATGCACCACTGTCATGACAAATGTTCCAAATATATTACTCTGGAATATTTACAGGCATTCCTGTGCATAAATAACACGTTCTGTCTTTAATGTGACGTATTATAGCTGTGTGGACCTGGATGTATAATATGAAGTCCTGTTGGGCCTCGGCCAGCAGAATCTGTTTTCCACAAAGAGTCCTGCTGGCTATCCGGGTCTTCTGGGAATGCTGAGAGACTCCTCGTGTAAACAGACCCAGAATCAGCTGTTGAGTGGGTGTACGGAGAAATGGAAAGCATGCACCAGAGGATTTTCATGACTTGACCCCGAGACTGACCCTGACACTGGTAACGTCTGGGATTTCCCTGGCTCAAATGATTTTCCCTGGACTCAGAGAGGGAAAACGCTCACTCAGCATTAAAGTCTCATTCCGGATAACTTACTCTCAGTGGCAGTGATGTATGGGAAATCTTGTTTGCATTGTAAAGCGAACATTTATTGCACGGCTCGATTATGTGGAAACTGAGCGCTATGAGAAATTGCAGCTGGCAGAGGATCCACCTTGACCTGGTTTCTCTCTGGTGTCGATTTCACCTGTTATGAGTTCTGCAGTAACTTCTGGGCTAAAATCTATCCATCTACCTGTTGTCACCAACAAAGCACTGTCATGTCAGGTACATATTTTCCTAGTCAGAGCCCACAATGCACAGAGTACAAATATTAGACTTCTTATTACACATAATGCCATTTCAATCTGAGCAGAAAAATATCAGCAAACTATCTATATGTGCATGCATCCATTCGTACAACCACAAAATCTATTCTTTACACTCGTCCATCATTTAATAAATAAAGGACAGAAAAATAAGGCTTGGTCAAAGTAAGAGGGTGGTGTACATTTTGTGCATCTTCAAAATGTTGAAAAAGAAGTGCATTGGGTCTGTTTTTGCATTTTGTTTTTATTGAATTCATGAAGGGGCTGAACATTTTACATTTTATCAAATACTATGGTATTTTGTATATGCAATTTAGATACAAATATATATATATATATAATCTTAACAAAACGACTACTCATACAGACACTGCATGTATCATGCTATCATGTCCAATTTGTTTAGTTTTTTCGTTCTGACTGACACACCGCCAACTCGGAAACTTGAGGCTTAAAGAAAATCCTGATATTTTCCCACTCATAATTATGACTTTGTGTTGATGTTTATGTGTGTTAAACTCATAAATACAGTCTTTCCTGCATGACTTGAATGCACAAAGTGTTTCACTTCAAGCGACTCCAGACTCATCGTCAAATTTCTATTCATGGTGAAACAGCATGTGTCTTTTTCATAATGTAGCATTCACGAGTTCACACTTACATATAATTAGCTGAAGTATTATAATGCATATTTGGCGTGTTGTCCAGGGAAGAGCTCCGAGCTCGGGAATGGCCCAAACCTAGAGTACGATTATTGTGATTTGTTTTCTATTGCTGGTAAGTAACTACCACTACAATTCAAAAGTTAAAGGGTGGTAAGATTTTACATCCAAATAAAAAATAAAAGAAAGTCTAGAAAAAAATGAGCTAACAATTTTTTTGTAGCAAAACTTTTAGAGTATTTGATATTGTGAAACTTGTGACATCTTAACTATTTCACTGGGGTCATGAAATGGATTTTTAAAGTTATGCACTTATAATCTTAGTATTCAGTAACCACACACCAAGGTCTTTATTTAATCAAAAATACAGCAAAAACATACTGTGAAATATTTAAATTATATATATATATATATATATATATATATATATATATATATATATATATATATATATATATATATATATATATATATCATTTGAACTATATATATATATATATATATATATATATATATATATATATATATTAGCGGTGATGGCTAAACCTAGAGTGAAACAAGGCCCGAGTCTGCGGTTAAAAAGACATTCACGCAGAGTTACACTCAGTGTGAAAATCCTTAATGTAGAATATAAACCAGCAGCTGGGGAGGGTGATTTCCACAACTGAAAACCATGGAAGCTTTTGCCGTGTAATTGAGGAGATCTTTGGGTCGCACCCCTCATTTTAGGATGTCATGATGGAGTTTCTCATGGGTTATCGTCTCTAGCGGGACTGGCTGTGAGCGTTTCTCTTTGGAGCAGTCTAATGGTGGAGACATCAGGGAATCGGTGATGGTTTTGTTCTGTTTGAGGCTAGCTGGGCGTGGGGATGATTGAAGCTGGCATGGAGCAGAGCATGGCACAGTATGGAGGGTGTGTGAGTGTGAGAAACACAAGCAGCTGCTGCCGTCAGGATCTCATCAGCTCTGCGTGGATTACTCTAGCTCCTGCCTCTAACCCACACAGATGACCTCTGACCCTACAGCAAACACTCAGATCATCTTCAGAGGGGTCAGGACAATGATGCATGATCTGGATTCATCAGCAAAGGTGTTTCTTTGTTCAAGTCTGGAGTTGTAAGTCTGCACATGAAGCAGTCTGATACTTTCACTCCACAATAATGTGTCCAGAGCTCACCTTGTTCCCTGCAGGTGACTGTACTGATCTTTAAGAATGTGAAATACAGTAATACCTCATATGTTCATACCCAGAGCCTGTGAAAAGTGTCTTCTGTCATTTGAAGAGTATGCTTATGCTGTCATCCTTTAAAATAAATGTCACTTGAATATTTCTGTGGTCAGTAAGTGTTTATTTTAATCATACATTTTAATACTTGCATTTTATGGTATTTTTATTTAGGATTAATTAAATTACATTTACATATAAGTTTGGGGTCAGTTAGACATATTCAACAGAAAACATAAAAAACAATGCAACATTCAAAAACATTAATAATAATAAAAATTTATCAAGCAGGTGATTTTCTGCCTTTAAAAATAATAATAATAATAATAATAATAATGAATGAACGAAATAAAGAAGTTGCTGTCAAATGCCTGAAATGATATCTTAAAATATGAAATATTACAACTTATGGAGTACTTTCACAATCATGTATTTTATACTGCATTCATTGATCAAGGTTTTCTCTTTCTCTCTCTCTCTCTCAGAGAAATAAATCAGCTCAAGTTTCTGATTGGTTGACTCTGTTTGTAGGGACAGTGTCTCAGAGTTGCAGTTTCCATCTCAGATGAGAAATTCATCGTTCCCAAATTGTCAGTGAGCGCCACACTGGGTGGGATTGTTACTGACTGTTGTTTCCAATGTGAAAGGTCTCATTTTTCCCCCCGTTCTTGCATTGCTGAGTCTGCAGGGGCCTTTTGTTTGGAGCTCCAGTGAGCTTTAATGCCACTGAGTAATTCTCTTCCATTCCAGATAATGGGGTTTTAGTTGCCGCAGCCTTTTCCACAGTGTGTCGGTGGCATGGGACTGCCCACACAAGAATGCCTTTCACTTAGACAGGCTGCAACAGGCCACAGAACAGTACAAGACGCTGGATAAGCATGCAACATATCATTGATTTATTGTACGCAAACCAATGCACATGCAAACAATTACAGAATGCACAAAATCTGTGCTTCGTTCTTTCACCCTCCATTTGGAAACTTACACTTTAACACATCACAACGGATCACAATGAGATCAACACTCATCTGACAAAAGCTTCTGAGTGGAATTTAGTAAGTACTATCCTCATTAGTATTCTCAAGCATTATTCTCGAGTGCTCACTTTCCTGCGTCGGGCTTGTGTAGGTTTTGTGCAGAACAACCCAGCAGAAAACAAGCTGAATGACTGCTTTGACCAATAGAAGATGAGGATAGTATGATGTCATTGTGAAAAACACTTGGAGATCAATATACTGTATAAAGATTATAAAACTTACAAAAATGTATCTGGTGTAAGCTTTATTACAGTATAATCCTCCTTTCCTCAACGAAGGCTTTGCATGAGGATGAAGATGATCCTAAAGATATCAGAGCTTCTAAGTGTGCAATGTAAAGACACTTCACTGAAAATACTACTTTAGTTTCTTACTTTCAATGAACTAGCTGAATTCATACTGTTCCTGTAGCATTGTAAATGAATGGCTGGATCCACACACAAAACCTCCCTCTCAACAACCCTCTGCCAAGACACTGACCTGCCATGATGTGAGAACTGACCTGGAAGTAGAAGCTCTCTTTGGTGGCCACTGGGAACAGGTCATGTTTGTTTAGCTTGCCACCTTCTGGCATTTGAGACAACAGAGAGGGGGAACGGCCTGGAAACAACAGACCACATCTGATATTAACCCGTAACAGCCTGTCAACATCAGCAGGCTCGTTCTGTTCCAGTTCTCATCGCCTCAGAGCCGATCTGATGTGTAGTAGTGTTTATTACTGTAAGTAGTGTGTTTAATGATATGCAGTAATAATGAACGTGCTGTGAACATTACAAAAGACCTTAGTCAGGGTAGCACCAGATTTCATTTTTGACAGGAATGAAAATGAGGCTGTGAGAGACTGAAGTACAATGCATTCAAGTTATCATACTCTTGTTTAATAACAACATATTGATTTTTCAGCTGAAAAAAACATTTTTCTGAAAAAAGAAAAGAAAAAAAAAATAGACAAAACTTTTTAAGTTGTGTGTTGTGAAAATTTTGTGATCTAGGACCTTTATGCATTGTGTGCCAGCCGGGATATGTGCGTGCTTTCACACACAACCCTTGAAGATCCTGTAACGATACGTCGAAAACATTAGGCATATTACACTTTCACTGAAGCAAGCAGACGATCTCTGCTTCAGTGCGGAAATTGAGGAACTAACTGATCTCTGCTTCATTACAGTTTACACATATTTTTTAGTCGCGAACATTGATCTTCCTTCAAAACAGCCGCTAAAAGAGTCACGCGATAACGCGCATCATCACTTCGACACGGCATTAGATCTGGCTTTTGTTCACACAGCGCTCGTCCTGGCAATGTTACTAGGTCTCCGACCCGGGTTCAATGCGGGAATCAATCCCGGGACGTGGTTGTTTTCACACAGAAGGTGTGAAAGGGGCTAAGGGCGTCCAAGATATAGGTGTCTTTGTTTCCGCAGTAGTTTTAATTTTGATATTTTTAGGTCAAACCGTTCTTGTGTTTGGCTCACATAATGCAGGTCTATGGTCACCACCTCAAAGAGCATGCACAGAGAAGTCCAAATTAATCAATTCCCCAACGTAAGTACACATTGATGACCTAAGACATGAAACAAGCGGTTTTTGTAAGAATTAGTATTTATATCGTTTTTACCTCTTGAACACAACCACGTCCAAGTGATCTGAGGACGCGCGCACTTCCTGGTGTGTGACGTGTGCACGGCTTAGTCTGCGCAAGCGCCAGAAAGAGCCGGAGGTGATCTCTCATGCGTGTGTGTCACTTATTGTTTACACAGAACAGAGATTGTAGGTAAGACGGCTAATGGAAATGGTACTAATTCACGCTTATGTTTAAACCAACGTAAAAGAAACAATTGCGTATGCATGCGCAAACTCATTCGTGGTGAGTTTTCAAGTATTCCTAATTTATGAGCCTTCTCTCTTGAAGTTATAGTTGATTATTCTTCGGCTGGATATCAACACACTAGAGCTGTAATCAGGCCTTAAAAGTTAGGCCCGACAGGTTTCGGCCAGAGCCCGACAAGTACATTTTGATTGAAAGCTTTATTAAAGCCCGAACCCGTTTACAGCCCAACATTATTTAAATGTGTGCATGCACACAACTCTTTTGACTTTTGTCAATAATGAGTCATTTATACATGTTTTAACATAATTTATTCATAACTAACGTAGACAATACCACTTGGAAGTTGGAATAAAGACATAAAATAAGTCCTCTGTAACATCGTAACATCTCAGCATTCTAGACATAGGATCATTTAACCTTTAAATAGACCAACGCACCAATAAAAACGAGTCATTTTTAACAAATTAAATTAACATACATTTTAAATAAAAATGGGTATTTGGCAATAACGAAATTAAGATAAAGGCTCCGCCGGGTTTGCTTCGCACTAGCAGATGATATTTAATAAAAGAATAATGCAAACATTAGCGTAAATACTCAGTCCACATTATGCGTTTAAGACTCAATGAATATTTAGTTATCATTTGAAAAACCTTTACTCACAGAGATTAGGCTAGGTCTACATGATTTTGTGGAGGAAATTGATTGAGATTGCTCTAGTTGCTGGTGCAACCAAAACGTAATCACCAGAGGCAAGTCTCCGTTACACCTCAGCATTCATTTTCGCATCTTTCTCACACTAATCGAAACACATCACATGACCGCTCGTTTACCTCGCAAACCGGAGCGCAAGCCCGAGCCTGACCCGAGCCCGCGTAAGAAGATATAAATTAAGCCCGAACCCGACCGAACCTGTCGGGGCCCATCGGGTCCCGTCGGGTTCGGGCAAAGATCTTCAGCTCTACAACACACCTATAAACTTGCTAAAATTGTTGAGGGTCTACAGCGATCATTTTATCAGTCTTATTGCTGAAAAATACTGTTCATTTGTGAATGTGCAGCTAAAGAAAGTTAAACTTACAATGTTTGCTTGTATGTAAAGTGTCATTACACTTTTTCTAAATATCTATATATAAATAAGAAGCCATTATAAATACAGATTGTTTATTAGTGCAAATTACAATGCAAATGTAGTGGCAATTTGTTTTTATTTTAGAAATTCAAAGAAAACTTAAGTTTACATTATAATGACAACAGTTGTAAGTTTATACAACTTATAAAAGGGAACTGTTCATGAGGGTAATGACAAGACACACCTGAACATAATGACACAATCGATACGAGACAGAAACCAGATCACACAGAGAACATTAGGAATGAAAACACAAAAAGATAGTTCTGTGGTGTGACAGTTCGCCCCTCTCATGGAAGGTGCGTCCTCACACCATGAAGAAAGGAGACAGAGGGATGGCCAAGGGCTTGCAGGAAAACCACACAGTTGGAGGTTTGGGAAAAGGACAGATCCGGAGGAGCCAAGCTGGACCCAGGCCACAGCCATGATGGTGGCCCACAGTGGAGCCAATGGAGAGAGCAGTCATGGTGGAGGAAGGGCTGAAGACTCCAGGGGGCCGACCGACGGTGGCAGAACAGGTGGAGGAGCAGCCTGAGCTAGAGACGATGAGCCGATGACCCAGGCCATCACCATGGATCCGGATGCCCAAGGTGAACAGATGGTGGCAGCAACCGAGGTGGAGACGGGGATCCGGAAGGCCACAGTGGAGCTTGAGCGACAGAGGACTGAGGTGGATCCGGAGGGCAGGAGGAGCCTGATAGAGACTGAGGGATGGAGGGATGAGGTGAAGATGGAGGAGTGAAGTCCCACAAAAGCACTGCTTACCCTCAGCCATGGCCTGTAGTGATATCTGATTAGTGAGATCGCTACTGAGTGAGCCACAGCTGACAGTCATGCCCTGCATTATATCTCTGGACCAGTGCTCTCTTTGATTTCCAGTCCTACATTCTCCATGCCCTCATCTTTTCATCTTACCCTGAGAAACTGGCCGCAAACTCAAAGTGACAGAGCATCTGTAGGAGGTTTAATGCTGATCAGCATCAAGTCTGCAATATATGATGTTTAGGAGCTGATAAATGATAGATGATGACATGATGGGACATGGACATGGAGAAAAGAACAATAATGTGGAAAGCAGGATCTTCACTTTTTTATTTTATTTTATTTTATTTCAGACTGATTTGTATCAGGTTTTCCACAAACTTATTGTGCAGCACAACTGTTTTCAACATTGGTGATAATCAGAAATGTTCTTGAGCAGTAAATCGGTATATTATATATAGAATGATATCTGAAGATCATGTGACACTGAAGTAATGATGCTGAAAATACAGCTGCACATCACAGAAATAAATTTTACAGTGTATCACAGTAGAAAACGGTTAATTTAAGTAGTTATAATATTTCACAATTACAGTGTGTACTGTATTTGATTAAATAATTGCAGCAGAGTCTGAGCAACTTATTTAACACTATCAAAAGTCCTTAGGATATGCTGACTTTACAGAGTGGCTAGACTCTCTCATTGTCAATATAAGAAGCACTTTATACTTGCCAATCCTTCATGATTTCAGCCTGATCATCCTGGAATATGCACATCTTCTGACAGGGTTGTTTGAGAAATAAAGAGCTTTAAAGAATTGTTGCCAGACATACAACATGCAGGAAACATATTAATAACTCAAATAATGATTCAATTTTAAAATCTTAAACTCATCTTTTTTTTCTTTTCTTTTTTTTTCAAATGCCACCACGTTTGGTCTCCACAAGGCCAAACTCATTATTTCCACAACACTGTCAAAGATGGACGTGTTTGTCCACTGCATCTGTCTCTGTGGTTTTTGAAGGTGATCTTGGTTTGGCGAGTCGGGTGGTCTCTCCGAGCTCGTCTGGAGTGTTCACTTTTACTCCTGAGGGAGTCTGAGACGAGGCTAGACAGCCCAGCTCTCATTCTCAGCTAACTGGAGATGTGCTGGTCAGTTTGCTCTGGCTCTCCACACTGCGGCTGGAGTGCAGATGCAGTGATCCACAGGTTTTTCCTGTGGAAAAGGACTGTAGGACGACTGTCAAAGGTTCTTTCATTCAGTGGTGAACGCCAGGCCCTGGCCCACAAACTATGAGGCCACTATCCTTTATTCTGTGGGCCAGACATACTCCAAATGTCACGGCTTTGACTGATAAGCTGTTCTGGCTGCCTGTGATCAACTCTATTTGATTTAACTTTCAGTGCATATAACTCTATGTGCTACATACAACACTCACAATGCTGATGTAAACTACTGAATGAGTAGCATTTCTGCAGGGATATTTAGAAGTTACATTTTATTCCGCCGTGTTTCTCGGCAGAGAGACATAAAGGCTGTTATTCTAACAGTCTGTGGACACAACACAAGGGTGAAGACCATTTCACAGAAACGGCATCCCTGCGGTGCGTCATGAGACTGGACACATAACATTCTCCGCTGTATCCGCTCTGCTAGAGAGCTCTTTCTGCCCTGATGAACAGACAAACATTAAAGGTAATAATTAGAGCAATTCCTTGTGCACACATTCAGCAAAAGGCGCAAACGGCTGAAGCTTCTTCTCCATCTCTCTCTCTCTCTCTCTCCTCAGCAGAATCAGTTGACGCTGCCGATAGTGACTGCTGGATTCCTAGAGGAAATTTACCGGTGAGGTCAGAGCGGTTCAGATGGCCCAGTGCCATGGCTGAGTATAAGGGCGAGTTTAAGTTGGGCCAGTGAATTAAAATCCCCATGGATGCATGTGTGTGTATGTGTGTGTGTGTGTGTGTGTTTGGTTCAGTGGAAGAAACCTTCAAGCAGTAAAACAGAAAACCCTTTTAGAGTTGCACAAATTAAAATGAAATTTTGTTCTCAGTGATTTAGTTTGCAAGGCAAAAATCACTATTGATTGCTGTTGCAGAGATGCATGTTCGCAGTTTTCCCAAGCAATCAGACATATAACTGACAAACAGTAAAACAGGTGAAACTGTATCAGAAGTCAGAATTTACCTATAAGATATATTTAAATTTAAAACTGAAAGCTAATGAATGTTAACAAATTTTGAATGGAAACAGCAAACAACCTTATGAAAAAACATCTCAGGTTACGAATGTAACCATGGTTCCCTTAGTAGGGAACGAGACACTGTGTCCTCTAGGGGCCGCTATGGGGAACACCTCGTCGTGACCTGTGTCTGAAGCATACCTTGAAAAAACACCAATGAGTGTGCCGGCGACAGCCTCTGACGTCAATACCAGCATGACTATAAACAGGCACTGGGAGAACACGTCATTCACTTCTTCATCTGAAGCTTGCATCCGAAGCATGGCAGGGAGCTAGAGGATGGAGTGTCTCGTTCCCTACTCAGGGAACCATGGTAAGATTCGTAACCTGAGACATTCCCTTTCAAGGGAACTTTGAACTGCGTCCTCTAAGTCCAGGGTAGAGTTGAATGCTTGGAATCAGGAAAGATTCCTTTAAAGGGATATAGCTAAGAACCTAGCATTTTTATACCAAGTCTTGCCTGTCACACAGGGGCTACCGCTAGCTTTCTCATAAGTTTGCTGAAGGAGCTGTCTCAACAGATCCCCAGTAGCAAAACCGTCTTTAGATGGGTATTCAAGGATACATAGGTGGAGTGGCGCCCAAGATGAACAGGACTTTTACCAGCTCAAGAAAGGGCACGAAGCAACCGTGCAAAGCCCTCACCATATAGGATTTTAGAAAGAATGCAGAATACTAGCGTGCGAACTTACCACAGTGCGGATTTCAGAAAGTGTGCAAAGATTCATGTGCACACTAACCATAGCATGGATTTTCAAATACTGTTCTAAGGAGGGGCTTTCGTGGCACTCTGATAGAGCAGCTCATAGATGGCATGTTGTATCTCAAAACAGTATGATTGAGAGTCATCAACTCGATCTGTGGAAATAATGTTGGAACGCTCTGGGGAAAAAACTGAGAACTCAGTCTCATATGAGAGGAGAACTCCGAATTCAGAGTAGCACACTCATAGGCGACCCTTCTTGGAAATGGGGAGCGCTGCTAAACTACTACGAGAATCGCCCAATTAACCCCTCATGTTGAGGGAAGTGTAACCCTTACCATACAGGAACCACATGGAAGATGCAAGCTCAAATTACAAACCTCTGGCGAGGGTAACATCACCTGAGGCACCATATACAAGAAGACTTCTGTAAGTGCCACCTCCACTTCCCGCTGGATGAGACAGCTCAACTAGTGTTGTGCCAGGCCTGATGATCAAGGAGGCTCCCTCAGAAACCTGTGATCTCAGCCGCCTAATACCAGAACATGAAGCCGGAGGGCTGGTGCTGACAAGTGTTTAGTAAACACTGTAACTGAGCACTGCAAAAGAAACTCACAGAGTTTATTAGTAGACACAGCAAAGGAGACTGTTAGTAGAGAGGTTTCCACCTAACCACGATCAGGTGGAGAGCTGGTGGTCACAGGGGAATTAGGAAGGGGAGGATAAAAGCAGAAGTTAAAAATCCCCAAAGGGAATGAGTAGATACCTAGGTATGCTAGAAACGCTGCCTCGTTTGGATCACATCCCTAAGGTTCTGCTTACCTCCTTTTGAACCAGGATTCCTCTTACGATCACCATCTCAATGGAAATACCGAAAAGTTCAGAAGGCGAAACCTGAGCATCGAGAAGAAAGTCTTTCTTTCTTCCTGATGTCTGCCAGGTTCATCCACAGATGTCTCTCCACTACCACCATGGCTGCCATATTCCTGTCCATGGTGGAGGTGGTCTGCTTGGTAAACTGGAGAGAGATCCGTGTTGCCGCGCAGCTCAGCTACCTGATCAGGAGAAAGGCCCTTGTCCAGGTCTCTTAGCAGATCAGTCTGATATGCTTAAAGCACCACTATCGTGTGTAATAAAGCCACAGCCTGACCTGCTGCTGCGTATGCCATGCCATTTAAGAGAGATGTATTTCTTGAAGGGGCTTAGATGGCAAGAAGGGAGATTAAGAGAGGATGTCTTCCCTGCAGAAAGAAAGCCCTTTCTTCAGGGGGCATCCTCTCATAACCACTTTCACATATCGCCTTGATGTCGGCACAATTCTAATGCTGAAACCGATGGATGCGAGAAGAAAATGTATTTTTCGATCTCTGTATGGAGACCAGGCAGAAATGGAAGGCTCGTCAAGGCGGCCTCAAGGAGTTAACTTGTTAGCACACTTTCATGGCAAGTCCAACTTTGCCGTGGTGTGATCCATAACCTCCAACAGCTCTACATACGCAGGGCAGGAGGATTGAGAAAGCTCAGCCTCAGCATCTTCACCATCCTCAAATATCTCCTGCTTTCCCTGGGAAAAAAAAAACCATCACAACGAGGTGTTCCCCATAGCGACCCATAGAGGATGCAGTTCGAAGTTCCCTTGAAAGGGAACTGCACATTGTGTTCTTCCATAAAATCCAGTCCACAGGTTCATGGCCTCAAAATGGCTCTTAAATAGATTTTTTTTTACTCTGTCAAACTAAAATTATATTCATCATAAAATAACATTGACTTCAGCGTTCTGCACCTATATAAGTATCAGTAACATACACATAATCACCCATCTGAAAAATATTACCTCACTTTTTGTATGATCAGTGCTCCATAGGCATTTGATAGACTTTCTTTGTTTTTATTACATCTTGTGTATGACAGTGAGGCATTTTTTATATAAAAATAAATAAATAAATTTATGACGGAAAATGCATGCAGCATGATATATAGAATGCACACAACATATGGCCATTGACTGTATTTGCAAGTATCCAGCCTGTATTTCACAGTAAGCTACAGATTGTTTACTGCTTGTGGTAGCCATTATTCTACAGGACAAGTCGGGAAATCACACTTTTGTTGAGGAAACACTTTTGAAATGTGAGGAGCAGCTTCAGAAACAAGTGTATTTTCTCTTTATTATGTGAGACAGAGAGATATGATGACAATAAAATGGCTGTAAAGTGTGCAGTCTGAATATGGGAAGTCTTACTGTATACTAGTGGAAAATATAATCTGTTTCTGAGAGTGTTATATTGTGAGCAGCTCCCTGGCTTCATAGAAATATAATGACTGTCATCCTCTGTAGTGCATAAAAATCATTGTCTAAGTGTCTAATATCTACAGTGGCTATAGTGTAAAATCTCTTAAAATATTGTCTGCAGCTGGTCTGCACTCTTGAATATTTCAACAGACACTGTAAGTGCCCTAATCATAATAAATGCTGTCAATCGTGCACGCGCGCGTACACACAAAGCTTCACAAAGGAAAAGTCAGGTTAAATACCTATTTTGTATGGATTTTCTTTGATATATTTTGATTTGAAAGAGATTATATCATAAAGAATCAAAGCGTCCCTGAGCTCTTGAGATATGAGCTTGATGTATTCTAAAACTCTATTGTGATTTTTCTAAACTGTCTCTCTAGTCAAAAATGAGCAGAAAATATACACAACAGAATCAATATTTATTATACTCGCCTATATATGATTATAGCTGGATTCACACTAACTTAATTTCTATTAAAATGTTGGGCAACTGTTCCTATAAGTTGGTTGTGTTAACTTTTTTATACAGTGTAGATGTTTGGACCCTCCTCTCATCAGGGGCCCGGGGCTCTTACGCACAGGTGTGGGCTGTGATTGGCTGTTCGGAAGCGCGTGTGCAGCTTACCGGCGTCCGAGCTGCTCCAGACATTCACTAATGAGACTCGTCTGCGTGAGCAATGGCACAGGTATCCTCGGCCACTCTCGGATAAGACGCAGGGAGAAGTTCTCCAACATGCTTTGGGATCTGGAAATACGCTTTTAGGATACAGATAATGGATTCGGGGTCGCCATGACTGCGCTTCACTGATGCTGTATGAATAGATGTGAAGCGCACGAGCGCGTGCAGTGATTCAGTGAGAGCGCAGCGCGCGTTTGGAGAGGCGCAGAGGCTGCTCGCAGCAGCTTTCAAATAAGAGTCTTCAGGAGACATGGCTTGCCTAAGCTCTGTGCCAGTGAGGAGGAATCATACCGCATCCAACTGTTCTGTGCTGTTCATTCTGTTTTTCGTACTCGGAAGCCAGCAGGTGAGCAAACACGCATTTGTTTCGTCAATATTGCTTTGTATTGCAATGCAAATGATGCATGTTCACTATCTGTCCATGTAGAGATCTCACTCTGCATCTGCAACCCTTCATGCTGGTCCTCATGTAAAGCATAAAGCTCTGCTGGAAACTCTGCGGTTGCCTCACAACACAGGTGAGAGCGTTACAGTTACCTGCCAGACGTGATTGACAGCTGTCAGTCGCTGTCGCATTAAATATCTGATATTAAGGATTTACTGATATTGCATCATTAATTCATTAGCAATATGAAAGTTTTCCCCAAAAAATGGGAATAAAGAAGCTCAAAGATTGCTTTGTGGGAGAATGACTTTATTGCAGTTGCACAGTCTGTATGAGATGTCGTCAGCAGGGGGCGCTAGATATCCTAATTGATCTGATGCCTATGACAAATGCACCCTAAAATACAAACTCAGTGATTAGGCTATTTAAAAAGAATCATGAATGCATTAATAATAACAATGCACTTTAGTGTTTCTTGTGGTGATATTTAATGCCTACAGTGTACACAAAACCTGACACCCCATACATGCACACACATTTATTTAGCTTTGTAAATGAGGATATACCATAAAAATAGCACCACAACATGTATAAAGCTAATTATATTAATCAAAAGATTTGAATACGCTTCTCCTAAAAGAAAACTAAACTGAATTATAAATAAAAGCATGTTTATTTCTTATGTGAATCATTTGTTCTAAACAAGGGTGTCCCCAGATGTCCCCTAAAGGAGGTTTTGTTTATCGCTTCTGCGGACAGTTTTGTACGCACACACACACACACAGAGAGAGAGAGAGAGAAGGAGGAGGTGTGTAGCATAAAGATTGGCATGCACTGGGACTTGGTGAACAATGAACAAAGGCAGACACTTGAAGAAGCTCTCCATCAATCAGCCAAGCTTTACAAACAGTCTCTGTGTGCACTTACTGCCTTTATCCTGTGAAGAGTCTCTGCACTGAGAGTTTCTGCATGAGCTTAGAGACTGGAGTAGCCAGATATAATAGTGTGTGTGTGTGCGCGTGCATGTGTGTGTGTGTGTGTGTGTGTGTGTGAAAGAGAATGAGAGAGCGGCTGAGAGTGTGTGTCTCCATATCACAGCGGAGCATTAAGAGTGTGTGTCATCAGTGTGTATCTCACCCCACGGTCAGAGATCATAAATCTGTCTGCTCATGTCTGTAAAAGCATTTATAACTTGAGCCACCAGACCACCACAAGGATGAGAGGAGCACGAGTGTATGTGGAGGTCAGAATCACACAACATTAAAACATGTCCTCTGACCTTCACCCCGAGAGCAGCATCTCCATGGACCTTCCTATAAATCACTTCAGCTTGCATTCATATAGATACACTTACTTAGTTTATGCTACAACAACAATGCATTTGCTAGATATGGTCTTTTTTATCCTGATGTGAATTATTAAATGAAAAATTACTTTTTAATGTTCTCAGTTCATTCCCTTTAAGATCTGTGTTTGGACTATATAAACTGCAGCCAGACATTTATATCTGAAAAACCTAAATGTGACATTTTGAAGTAGGAAGACGAAAATAGTGTTTTCTTTGTTTTTAAAACATAAAAAGTGACATATTGTTTTTACCCAACTCTATCCCAGCTTATTCAGAGTTACTATAAACCTTTTGCAGGTTTATCTCCAGTAAAAAAGTGTAACATTGTGACTCTGTTTGCTTGAGCTTCTCGACCAACACTGACTCAACAATGAAGTGAGTTGCGATCATATTAGTTAAAGTTGATAAATGACCAGTGTAACTGACCAGGGTAACATCAGCCACGTAGTATGAGCTTGATGTATTCCATTATTGGATTTACATCACTGCAATCTGCCAAAATAAATACAATGCATAATAAAAGTTATTCTTATTATTTGCATTTAACATCACATATGCATATCTGTCATTCAGCAAAACAAAATCAATGGTTGAACAATGGTAGACAGGGTGTTCAAAAGTTGTCTGGGAAAATAAAGAATTTGGTCACACATTATATTAAGTGGCCTTAACCATTTGTACAACACATTTAATTAACTTTTGTAGTTACTTACTGTTAACTTTACACCTACTATAACCCTTATAACCCTAACCTTACCTTTAGTCCAACTCAGTAGCAGTAAATCTGGGAATTCTACTAAATAGCATGAAGTTGAACCATAAATCCACAGTCCATTAATTAATTAATGCTAGTATAGTCAAGGCCACCTAATGTAAAGTGTAATGGGGTGAAGATTTTTAAGCAGATATAGCAGATTAATCGATTGCATACCTGAACAGAAATAATGCATTCATCAATAGCTTTTAATGACCTCACTTCCTCCTCTATGTAGAATATGAAATCGTGGCCCCATACGAGGTGGATCATCATGGTCATTACGTTTCCCACGCCGTGGCCCACCATCACCGCAGGAAACGCTCCACAGAGGGTGAAGATCATGACCTCGCTGTGCACTTCAGGCTTCATGGATTAGGACAGGACTTCCACATGGACCTGCAGGAGTCACGTGACCTGATCGCCCCCAGCTTCACCGTACAAACCCTGGGCAGGAGCGGCACCAAGAGCCTGCTGCCTTTTCCTCAAGACCACCACTGCTTCTACCACGGGGTGCTGAGGTCAGAGGTCAACTCATCCGTGGCCCTGTCGACATGTGCAGGGATGGTGAGTGGATCGAGGGGTTATTCTGTTTCACAGCTGATTGTGGTCATTTGGGGAAGAGTCTTAATAGCAAAACAAGGCTATCCTTGCATCAATTTTAATCCCTCTAAAATGTGGAAAATGTATACAGCACTAATCCCAACTGTTTTATGCTATTCTGTTCAGATAGTTGATAATGTTGGTGATAAAAATAGACCAGAAAGAATTATCTTCTCCGTAGAGAGAGAAAGACCCACAACCTCAAAAATTTTTGGCAGGAACTGTAAAGCGATCGCTGTGCCATCATCAGTGCACTGAATCATTTGTCTAGGCCTTCAAACCGCTGCATTCGTCCGTCTAGTGCACTCATCATCCCATCTGCTTGTTTTCTCTGTGGATTAATGTTCAGTGTGCAGAGAAACCTCAACCCTCCTGAGAGCCTTTGTTGTTTTGGCTCCCAGGCCGCACGAGGTTCGGCTCCCAGTAGGCGCTGGAGGAGCAAAGTGACTCTGCCGCAGTTCTCATGACTTTACCCTGACTGGACTGACATGACGTGCCCCGTCCCATCAATAGAGCCCGTCTAAAAGCCCAGCATTCAAATCCCCTTAAACCAGTGACTCAATAACCCACATAAATTTAGGTCAGGGGAGGTTTTAAAGGAGAACAGAGCCTCCTTTTATTAGTCAGATCGACATTTGGAGGATCTATACTCGTCCTCAGTGGAAACAAACACATATTGTACTCACACAAGCTTTAATACATGATGTTTTATTTGTAAACAGTTTGTTTTGAAAAGGAGTTCCACAGAAACACTGAAAGATTACACTGAGCTCTTCAAGAATCTACAAATACTATATTGCTGCGTCCCAGTTCACTATTCATCCTAAATCCATCCTGACTTGCTGCCTTATGGGGCAATGACTTTATAGGCAACGCTTGCAAAGAAAGGCACCTCTCAAAATTGATTTCAAACATGCAGGGTTGCCAACTCTCATGCATCTGGCGTGACACTCATGCTTGGACTCCAGCGTGAGATTGCTGCTGAAAGCGTGAGTGTCATGCCAGATGCGTGGGAGTTGGCAACCCTGAACTGCTTAATGATCTACAACAACAACTAATGAGCTTTGGTGATAACTAAGTGAATATTTAATTACTATAATATTGATTTCTCGCAAAAAAAAACAAAAAAACACCAAAAGTGCAAAAAGTTAGTCATAAACATATATTTTCACACAAACTGACCACCAAGCACAACTTTCAGACACCAGCTTTCACGGGATTGTGGGATATCAAAAATCGACCAGGTGAAGGTATCTCAGGAAGCAGAAATTGAAGCTAACTTTGGAGCTGAATGTGCATTGATCCCTTCCTGCCTTAAAATGTGTCCTCCGAAAGCAGCATTTTCTAGTTTTTAGATGCAGCCTGTGTGTCCCAAATTTGCACAAGCATTTAACATAATGCCGTAGCTAAGCAACAGAGCAGTCTGTTAAAGACGAGTATTCTTGTATTCTCATAACTTGAGTATTCAGAATCAGAATCAGAATCAGAAAGAGCTTTATTGCCAAGTATGCTTGCACATACAAGGAATTTGTTTTAGTGGTATAAGCTTGTCAGAATTCTTCTGTTACATAATTGAAAGTAAGTTTTCTTCACTAGAGTGCATACAGTATTTTTTGGTGAATTGGGACACAGCACACATTTATAGTTTGTTTCTTTATTGGTAAGTTCATTTTCAGTCAGTTGCATTGCATTATGCATTATGTTTTATTGCACTTCACACTAACAATGCACTGAATTGAATTTTAAAATTTGACACTAATGTTGTCATTTATCTGAAAACCAAAACCAGTGTTTTAGGAATTAAATTGGGTAATTGGGAACTGCTTTTCAGGGTATTGTGTTCTCGGGTCATAAATTAACTACAGTACCAGTCATAGTAAAATCCTACAGCAGATATTTCAGCCAAACAGATTTAACATATTGTCATTCCAGCCTCTTTTATGGTAAAGTGCATCCACAGAGCTGACATGTTTACCTGTTTTATCTCATCAACACTGCATGCATGAATTGGACACGGACACAGTCAAAAAGGTAGCACCGGAGGAGTGTGTTCATACAGTTTAAATAACCTTTGCACAAATAATTTTATTTATTTCCACTAAGCTTGATTACACTTGTTGTTAACACTTGGAGAGACATGTCTATTTGTATTTCTTTGCTCGTGATCATCTTTGGGCACGTTTTTTGAGCGAATCAGCTGCGGCATTGGTGCCAACATAATGGTGTAGTTACAAAACCTACCAGCAGGGACTAGTGAAAAAACAAAAAAAAAAACTTGATCCCATGGTTAACATTAAGTTAACCAAAATGTCACAACAGTATTTCTAATGAAGATTTATAGTATTAACTGTACTACATCAAGGCTGGTGTGAATAACTTAAATCTAAGATCCGTATCTATTTTTTTTTAACTCAGAGGTAATCTGTGGTAGTTCATTTCCCAGTGACTTTTAACCTCTATGTGATCGTCACCCTTTAAACAGTGGCAGCTCAAATCTTACTGTCACTGTAAATGTACTGGGCCTATAACCAGCTGAAATATGTGCTGGAAGTGTAATGTTGTAGACTTTCACACTGTCCCCAGCTGGATGTGATTAGCAGCGGTGCAGAGTCATTAGTTAACTCCGTCTCTATTTATGTGTCCGGTAAAGCCTTTGTGTAAATTCACTTTGAATGGCTGAGACTAGCTTTGGCAGATCACCACTGGAGGTTGGCAGGGCTTTGATGACAGTCAGAGTTTGTCATAAAAGGTCCCAAATGTGAGTTTAAAGGCATGAGGACCAGACGATTGAGGCCCCAGTGTTTTAAGCTGACGGCTTTATACAAAACGGTACAATAGCTGACTTTAGTGGTGGCACATGGGATGCCAATTAGGAGGGTCATTGGAAATGGCAGTCTGGGTTGAGGCGGGGGCATGCCATGGAAACTGCACGCTGAAAGTCTTTCTGAAGTGTCGCCAGTCTGCAATTAACAGGCTAATTGTGAGTGATGTCAGCCATAAACTGAAGCCATAAATCTAAATTTGGACACACAGCCCCCAACACGTCTGACACATCACTGTGGATATAACCCAGCTTAAATAAGCAAAACATTAATACTTACATAAGGGAAGTCGGTGTACAGTCAAAATTGATTTGAGTCATATGGAATGATCCTGTCAATTTCTGATGAAAAACCTACATTTCTTTTACGTTACATTATGGAATTTAAATGGGTTGGCAATACTGTTTCATGCTGATTTTAAGGATTTAGAAGGGAAATATCCTTGATCCCAAGCTGCTCCATAGCAGAACCTGGTGCATACGTTCACTGTCTTTCTCCAAATCTCCCACAACGATTATGATTTAGCATTCATCATTAGGCTTTGAAAGCCAAGCCATGCAACCCCCAGCAACTCTTCAGAACTCTTGTCCAAATTATATACATTATTATCCCTCATAAAACAATCCCATGTTTCACTCTACAGGATTTGAATGTGGCCTTGATGGACTGACAGAATTAAAAACTAACATATTTATTTATAGTGAACAGAAATGAAGCATAGCATGATTTGCCCTGTAAAAACAGAGCAGAGAGAGGCGCCGTTGATGACTTATTGTTGGCGGGAGGTCATCGTTAGTGCACAAGGAATAAATGCTGTCCTGCTGGAGGTGGTGATTCTGAGGAGTTCAAGTTGATTTAGTCTTGATATATACAGTCAGTGTTTATGCAATGCAATGTCCGGGAAGGAGTTAAAGTGTTAGTTCACCCGAAAATGAAAATTAGACTGCATTTTAGTCACCCCCGAGGCATCCTAGGTGTATATGACCTTTGGATATGATATTTTTTTCTGATGAATCCAGTCAGAGTTTTATCTTTCAAGCTATTTCATGGCACTCAGCGGGTGTTGCATTGCTTCGGTCCAAAAGATGTGAAATAAAAAGTGCCCTACCATAATAAAAAAGTGCCTCACACGGCCCCGGGTGGTGAACAAAGGCCTTCTGTAGTGAATCAATGTTTAATTCCCACGGAACTGCTTCCGTTTTACAACAGTGGGCGCATGCTAGATTATTATGTGAATATTAGGTTTTGAATATGGATATTTTTCTTACAAAAACACATCAATTCTCTAAAGAAGGCATTTATTCACCCCCCGGAGCTGTGTGAAACCCTTTTTTTTTTTTTTTTATGGAAGGGCGCTTTTTATTTCACGCCTTTTTGACTGGAGCAATGCAACAACTGCTGGGTGTTATTAAACAGCTTGAAAGATCAAAGACAATTTTTACTATAACTCTGACTGGATTTCATAGATAGAAAGTCATATACATGGATGCCTCGGGGCAGTGGCGGCTCCAGACAATTTTGATTGGGGGGGCAATGGGGGGGTCCTGGTCTTTTCAAGGGGGGTCTCATGAAAACCAACAAAAAATACAGTGGACATGGCTAATAACTGCATATTTCTGCTACTAAACAACAAAAACACCTTTGCAATGTAAACAAATGACAGGCTACATTTGTTATTCATATCCTTCACACTGCACTTTCATGTCAGGTATATTATGCATTTTTGTTGACATTGATATTTTTACATTTATTTCCAGATAGATATTATTGAGTTTACAGGCTAAAGTGGTCTTGCTGTTGTAAACACTGTTGCTTTTGTAGAAAAAAAAATATTTGCATCACATTTAAAATATAATTATATTTTAATTCATTTCTGAATTGTTTTTATTTTTATAATGATAATTCAGAGAATGAGAAAATCTGAATAAGCCTTACCAGTGTTGTGATAATTATTTTTACGTGTTAAAAATAAATAAGTACTGTAATATAATAAAAGTTTATTCAAATAACATAAAAAAGACCAGACCCCTCGATGCCTGTGAAACTTTTCTCCCTCAAACAGCACGCCAGTGTTACTTCTACACTACAGGCTACACACAGCAATATAAACAACGTATCTGCATGTTCTCACATCACATCGTTCTTGTAAAATAATAATAAGTAAATAAACACCAAAATCACTTCGCTGAGAATGAAACACCACTTACCAGCTGCCACGATGTTGAAAATATCCTCTAGCAATTAAAAAATGCGCGTGCAGCATGAGGAATCTTCCCGGTTGGATGAGGTCGTAGTCAGGTGAATGGTCATCATGTTGGTCATTTTATTTACGGCTAAATTATTATTAATAAATTGTACTAGTATTATGATTGGAAGGTGGGCAGGCATTCACAAAAGTTTATGTTATTACAAAAAAAAAATTGAGGAAATTTTGCTTTGACAAAAGGGCACTTAAGGGGCAAAGGAGCAGGTGCTCAAGTGAACCGGTTCTTTCGGACAATTCGATCAAATAAACCAGCTGAAAAAAAAATGGTTCACCGGTTCTTTTGCGCTCGATGTAATGCCGTCATTGGCGATGATATCCCTTCATTCAAGCCTTTGGTTTACCCGCGCTTATAACATTAGCAAAGAATCAGTTCAGAATCAATCACCAAAAGAATCAGTTCGGTTCAGATGCGCTCTGTGTCAGTCTGCTTCACGCTGAATCACGCATGCGCAGTTATCATCAGCTCATCGGTTCTCGAATCGGACGCGTCCGACAGAAACGGTTCTCGGTTCAGTGTATGAATAAATGTCGAAATAATTATTATTTATTATTGTTCTGCGTAGTTTGAAGAGAAACATTTTTGGATCTTTATCCCGAATATATATATTTTTTAATCAGGAAGAGGCTGGGGGGTCAAATGGGGGGTCAAGGCATTTTTTGGCAGGGTCTTGAGACCCCCCAAGACCCCCCCTGGCGCCGCCGGTGCCTCGGGGATGAGTTGAACGCAGCCTAATTTTAATTTCTTGGTGAACTAACTCCTTAAGAGCCAGAATCAGCTTCTTCATGACAAGAACCGCAACAGCTAGTCACTGAGATGATGTAAGAGGATTTTAAAAACGAATCATCGACACCCTTCTCAAATAGTTTCAGCTGGCATTTAAACTCTCATAGCAGCAGAGTAGAGGTTCAGTTTCAGCTTCTAAATGCAGCAAGGCAAGTACAAGCCTCTCGCTCATGGAAATAGGAACAGCGTCAGGTGCATTGCTCAGAGTTTCCTCATATCCGCTCAGCTCCTTTGATTAGAGTTCCCTTAGGGTCGTGCCTGGATCTGCCCATTTCCCAGCTGTTATTTTTCTCCCAGGTAGCGTCTCAGCCTGTATCCTGGCACTTTATGACTGCTATTTGCACCTTGTAGCTCTCAGTGTGTAATTTCATGAGAGGTATTTAAGGAGGCAGCGCAGACATTTGTTTTTAGTTAAGCTTGTCATGGACCTGGGAGACTGAGGCGCAGATTTGTGGCGGATGATTCTTACGTGTTACTTATGCAGGAATGCCGACAGCAGCACCACTCCCGCTTGACAAGATGGATTTGCACTGTTTACTTACACTAAACTGTACGCTAAGTGCCATGTGTGTAAACTGATTAAACTTAAGTTTTCTCCTGGCAGAAATGGAAAGATACAGATTTCCCTGAATAGATCAACAAATTTATGGTTTCCTTCAAAATTATCCCGTTTCCATTTGGCACTTGCTTTAGACCAAATTTGATAATTATATTGTGCCTGATATAAATTTGACAAATTTGATTTGTTTATCCATTGCATCATCCAGCAGTTCCAGAACAGCATAATTCAAGCTCTTACAACAAAAGGGAATTTAATTTCTGTGCTGCAAATCTTTGTCGACACATCCTGCACCTTTCATAACAGTAAATTATTTTTTTCTCCCAGTAGAGAATGTCAAAAATAACAGTCCCAAGGATAATTTTATCAATCGTATGTTGTTCTTTTGTAGCTTAAGTTATGTTGCAATTATATTGTACACTGAAAGAATATAGAAATGGGGTTCTCAACTCAAGGTCTGCTTTCCTGCAGAGTTCAGCTTCAAACCTAAATCAAACACACTTGAACAAGCTAATCAGGGTCTTCAGAGTTACTGAAAAAGCTCCAGTCAGGTGAGTTTGATCAAGGCTGGAGTGAAACTCTTCAGGTTAGTGGACCTTGAGGGTCAGAGCAGATAAAGAGATCTTGACAAGCCAGAGTGGAGTTTGAGACTTTCTTCTAAAACTCTAGAGTGAGATTACGGAGTCGGTTTCTCTGAAGATCAATTTGCACAGAAGGTTTGTGAAAATTTGCTCTCAGATTAAATCTTATTGCAGTCTTAGGCTGGGGCATACACTGTGCAATTTCAGCAATGTCTGTTAAATACCAACTCTAACTGTATGAGTATGGAGTATCTGGAAAAAAAAATGCATGTGGGAATAAATACATTTAAAAATAAATAACATAAAAATGAAAAGTAAATAAGTTAACTTGTTAGCCAGCACCCCCCATTATGGGACTCACAGCTGAAAGTGCTCTACCAAACTTATAATTGTAACAGTTTCCTACTTCAGTGTGTTACAAACATAATTTTGGTCCCCCATGAAACAAAAATATATTGCAGTATATTGGAAAATATCATGTAATATATTAGGCATATATTCTTATACATATTTATTTTCTTCCAATATATTGCAATATATTGAAAGCGGCAATCATTTGAATATTTTGCAGTATATTATATATGCATCTTCAATATATTATTAAATGTATTCAAATATATAATATTTTAGAAAATAAAAAGGGTAAATAATATATTACAATATATCACAACATATTTTAAGAAATATATTGGTAAATATATTTTCCTTTCGTAAGGGGTGTCTTTGGAAAGGAGACCCTTCGGGCTTTACTTTTTATCAACCAGATTTGATAATGCTTTTGATAAGTGATTTGATAAGTTTCTGACCGCGAGTTATTCCATAAGGGACGCAAACAGTTCTGTCGATGAAGAACTGAAACGTAAACAAAAAGGAATTATGATCCATATTACAACCTTGTTTCCCTAATTGGAATAAACGTGCTCCATGAGATGTCGTTCAGTAGATCCTTACCTTTCGAACTAAACCGGGATATACAGCTGTGGATGTGTTTATGGCTCGTTATTACGATGGATCTGGTATGTACAGTGTTTCCATTGCTCATGTTTTTATGTGTACTGCTTACACAAATGTAGCAAATACAGTCTTTATAAGATTTCCATTGAAAAACAATGATCTGTCGTCGATGCTTGAGGCTTAGATCTTTATAATGATACATAGTTTGTCAAGATTAAATTTGTCCCATTTAATTTAATCTATTCATAAACACTGAGTAGTCTAGGGGCTTTTAGGACGAGGGTGTCGGGGTGCTGGCTAACAGGTTTATAAAAATAAATGTAAAATACATAAAGGAAAAGTCATTTAAAATATGAATTCAGGATTAAGTTTTATTACAAATGAACTATTTTTGTTTTTATCACATTATTTATTTTCCTTTTATTACATTAATTTACCTATATATTCATTAGTCCTCCATATACTGTATGTGTGAATCACATGCAATATCAACCCAAAACTAAGGATTTATGTGCTTACCTTATAATGTCCATTCTTTGAGATGCAACTTGACTGCTGATGTGGCGATGAGGATGGGATTATTCAAGGTTTTTTTCTTATACCTTTTATGACAAACCAACAATACTGTTGGTATTAAACCTCAATTAACAAAAGAGTAGCCGACTACACCACCTAGGTTGTTTACTGCAACCCAGGAACAAAGTTCGCCTAATTCAATAATTGACTGAGGGCCAGACACTATTGCCACGCAACCAGTAGTAGATTTAATTACAAGTATTTTATTACCATAACATTAGGAGTATATAAATATTAAAATAAGAAAAGGAGATGCAGTCCTTTGCACGATCTGGTATGACATCTTTATAGTCCACAAATAAATGGGATGGTTCCACCAGACGTAGGTCTCCACAGATCTAGACAGTAGGTTACTGGAGAGAAATAAGAAAAAACTACCAGTATCTCCAGTCCAATGCAAGCTAAAGCTAACTACTACCATGCTCACTTGTGCCCACAACAACCAATATGCACCTGTCAGTCTCTCAAGCACAGTCTTAAAAGGCAACAGTCTCCACCTTCTTTGCCAACTAACCTATGACACAAAGTCACTGATTAGTCCAAATTAGTCCATCAACAGGTGTTAGGAAAACAAGCATGATCATACAATCATACAAGCAATAAAATGTATATAAATATGTATTCATCTCAATTCACTCCCATCACATCCCCCCTGCACGGAAATGTCAGCAGTCCCTGTGATTTCTTAAAACCCTTCATCTATACCGCAAGGGGCGTTGCCCTAAATTCGGATGGACAGAATGTCTAACTTGGTTATCTTCATTCACATGATCAGGCTCTGAGGCAACCCATAGGCTATACGGCATGGGATCCAATGGTCGCCTGGTCTCTTAGCATACTGTTGGTTGTGGGTGTCTTACTTCCAGAACAGAACATAACTTAAGGGCATTTCGATGCAATCTTCTCTCTTTTCCCCCCTCACCCAATACACCAGTCCAGTATTTCCCAAAGTTCCTAGTACAACATAAGCCGTAGGGTCCCACCAACTGCACAACTTCCCATGTCCCTGCCTATTTTGGTCCCGAACCCAAACACGCGGACCCGCCAAAAATGGGGTAGCATTGGCCCTACGATCATAGATCTGTTAAGATAGTGTTGCAGTATGATCCATGGCCCTTTTTGCCAATGCTTAAGACCAACTCGATTTTTCATGGTGCTCTTGTACCCACCCAATCAAATCCTTTCTAGTTTGTCCTACTCCTACTCCAAGGCTCATATCTACAGGTGTCCGCAAGGAACAACCAGACATCAGATACGAAGGTGTAAACCCTGTAGCCCCATGTATGGTATTATTATATGCCTGCATCAACTTGGGGAGAAATTCTGGCCACCTATCCTGCTTCTCTCTCTCTAAAGTACGCAGCATTGCCTATATTGTCTCGTTTACCCTCTCTACTTTACCATTCCCGGCAAGATGGTAAGGGGTTGTTCGGCTCTTAGCTCTACCGTACAAGTGGCAAAACTCTTTCATCAATGCAGATTCAAAATTTGTGCCCATATCAGAATGGAATCTCAAGGGACAACCAAAAGTCTGGACGACTTGTTCCCACAAAGCATTGACTGTCACCATAGCCGTTTGATCACTCATAGGAATAGCCCATGCATAACGAGTAAACATCAATTATACAAATATTTTGACGCAAGTCAGCTGGATGCCCTAATGTCAAAAAAATCTAATGACTCCACTTCTAAGGCGAACGATATCAGTATTGGATTGGGGGGGGGGGGGGCATTCTGATTCTTACCTTTCTGTAGGCCACAAGTGACACAACCCAGATGGTACCCCTTGACAGTCTCTTCCATCTTCGACCAGAAAAAAAATGCTGTCTGACCCTCGAAAGTCATGTATGTGCAGACGCCTCATGGTATTGTCACCATACTTCCTCCCGTCTAGAGGTGAGACAGATAATCTGTAGGTGCAACTCAAGGGTACTGGGGTCAATCATGCTCTTATACAAACACCATCTTGAAATCACAAGCTTAACACACTGTCGAAGTAGTCGTTTGCCATTAGAGACATATTAGCTTGCTCCATGTTCGAGGGTATGCTACTTGACTCCACATACTTCCTTACCTGTTGAAGTTCCTCATCTTCGCCTTGGCTCTTACGCCATTTCTCAACATCTGGGAGGTCAATTACTGGCTGACAGGCATCTTCTGTTACCTCAACTTGTCGTACCTCAATAGAAGCCATTCAGTCTACTGGGATACTAGACAGACTATCAGCATTAGTATTCTCATGCCCAGCCCGATACTTCACTGTGAAATCAAAATTCACCAGTTGCGCTGCCCAGCGCTGTTCCACCACTCTATGTCACGCGGTCTGTAGATGGGCCACCGGATTATTATATGTAACAACCGTACATTTAGCTCCAGTCAGATAGTCCTTCCGAGTCCATTTCTCGGTCATAGCTCATTTTAAAGCTAGCAACTCCGAATTCAAAGAACTATAATAAGCATCATTCCATTCCGCAGGGTGGAGGCTTCGACTTGCATAGGCGATTACCTGCTCTTGACCAGCCTGGACCTGCGGTAATACTGCTCCCAATCCCTGGTGGCTAGCATCAGTATACAGAACAAACGGCAGAGAAAAATCAGCAAATGCTAGGATAGGAGCCAGAGTGAGACCGCGCTTTAGTTTTTCATATGCAGCTTGACACTCCGCAGTCCACTCAATCCTATGATTATTTGACTTCTTCTTGGCTGGAACTGCTACTAACAGGCCGTTTAACGGCTGTGCCAGCCGAGCGAAGTTGGCTATAAACCATCTATAATAGCCTGCTAAGTCCAAGAATGCCCTCACTTCTCGAATGGTGGTTGGAACAGGCCACTTTTGTACTGCCACTGTTTTACCAGGATCTTGGCTGATACCATTCTTGTTCACTACATGCCCCAGGAATTTCACTTGTGGATGAAGGAATGGCCGATTGTCCAGCCTCAACTTCAGTGCCAACTGCTGGAATACTCGCTCCAAATGATGAAGATGGGTGTCAATTTATGGAATATACAATGACATCATCCAAATATGCCAACAAAAAGTCTACAATATAGTCACTCAAACAGTGCTGCATTAATCACTGGAATGTAGCTGGTCCATTGCACAGGCCAAAATGCATACGTTGAAATTTAAATAGCCCCAGAGGAGTTGTAAAAGTGGTCTTTGGACAATCATCCACGTGCACCCCCACTTGCCAATAGCCACTCAACAAATCGAGGGTACTAAACCATTCAGCTTGAGTTAAAGTTGTCAATGTTTCTTCTATTCAGGGAAAAGGGAATGCATCCTTATGGGTAACGGCATTCAGCTTCCTGTAATCAACACAGAAGCGCCAACTTTCATCCTTGTTCTTGACCATGACTATTGGGGCTGCCCATGGACTACTACTCTCGGAAATTACTCCTCTTTCCAACATACCTGCCAGCAGTAGCTTCATCTCCTTATACATCATTGGGGGTAGGGGGCTAAACTTTTCTCGGACAAGAGGCGCAGTGCCAGTATAGATCCTATGCTGGACAGTCGCATTAAGCCCCAAATAGTCCTCATTCTTATAAAACAAAAATTTGATGTTGTTGATCAGTTAAACAAGACCCAAGCATCAGTGGACTCACCCCATCAGCAGTTACCACCTCTTCAGAGATTCCAGCTTACACCACACGAATATCGACAACCTCATCTGTGCTCAAAGTCAACTCTAGATCTCTTTGGCCATAGATGTCCACTCCAGACATCTCATACAGTCAACAAAGCTTCTAGAGTGTCAAAACATCCTCAATCCCTCACACAGGTTCACAGATAAAACCCTGCCGACTACACCAGAGGTGGCGACAAGGATGGGATGATTCAAGGGTTTCTCTTATACCTTTGAAGACAAACCAACAATACTGTTGGTATTAAACCTCAATTAACAAAAGAGTAGCCACCTAGGTTTTTTACTGCAGCCCAGGACCCAAGTTCACCTAATTCATTAATTGACTGAGAGCTGGACACCATTGACACTCAACCAGTAGTAGATTGAATTACAAGCATTTTATTACCATAACATTAGGAGGATATAAATATTAAAATAAGAAAAGGAGAGCCAGTCCTTTGCACAATCCAATACAAGAGAAATAAACAACCAGTATCTCCAGTCCAATACAAGCTAAAGCTAACTACTAGCCTACTACCATGCTCACTTGTGCACACATACCGACAACACCCAATACAAGCTGCAACCTAAATGAAAATCACACCAATACAAAATAAAACACAGAGCAATGGCTAGTATACTGGCAATTAGTTCCTAGTCTCTATTATGTATGAATTAGATGCAAAATGGTCACAACAACATCTATCAGACGATCTTCAACTAGGGTTGTACTCACAATATGACTGGGTAGCAATTCCCACTACCCAGTTTCCAGCATTGTGCAAACCCTCCATCGCGGTCTTGCTCATCTCCGAACAGCTGTACAAACTTGGTTACTCTGCTAGTCACTGTCGTGTTCACAAACCGCGGATGCCATATCTCCAAACGATCCCAGATTCACTCATCTCAAAACGCTACACCCGTGCTTGCTCTACGTCACAGTCTTCACAACACTTTGACTCACTCATTCCGCACAGCTGTAAAATGTTCAGTTATTCTGCGAGGTGTTCTTTCTCAGATTCCAGCACCAAATAACCAAATAACCTCCCAAATAACCTCGACAGGCATCGACTTCCACATAAGTGAAGCAATCCAACAACACGCACCTGTCAGTCTCTCAAGCGCGGTCATAAAAGGCAACAGTCTCCACCTTCTTTGTCAACCAACCTATGACACTAAGTCACTGATTAGTCCAGATTAGTCCATCAACAGGTGTTAGGAAAAGGAGCATGACAATACAAATCTTTGATCGGGGAGCCAATCGTATAAGCATTAAAATATAAATATAAAATATAAATATAAAAAATGCATTCATCTCAATTCACTCTCATCAGACTAACACTATATGTGCGAAATAAACACCTGGGACCCCAGTCCAAACCACATGCCATGTCAGCATGGGTTCGTTTCTGTTTTCACGCACATGCTGTGAGGGAAAAAAACACTGAGGCTGTGCGTCAGTTTGTTGTGCCATACCCTCAGAGCGGGCTGACAAAAATGTCAGAAATTAATTCCAACCATCCGATTGTCAGTCAGAAGAGGTTAATTGCCTTTTGTTGCCCCCTTTACACTACACGACAAAGCAGAAATTCAGCCTGACTCAAATAAATAAATTGCACAAGTCAGAATTTGGCTCAAAATTATACGAAAATCACACAATGTATGCCCAGTCTTGGGTTGGGTTATTAAATTATCTACCAGCAACCAACATTCTTCAAAATGTCTTCTTTTGTGTTCAACAAAAATAAATTAATGAAGGTTTGGAACAGATTGAAGGTGAGTAAAAGGATGACAAAATTTTCAGTTATGGCTGGAATATCTCTTTTAAGAGATCTTGTTTGTGATTTTCTGTCCTATGGAGCGGCATTAAATTTCAAAGAAATGTAACTTGCAAGTTTAGTTTTCTTTTTCAGATGGCAGGCCTCTCTAGGTGAAGGTGAAGTACACATAAGTGTCTGTCACCTGTATTTAATCTGATCACATGAACTTAAACTCTGAATAAAGGTCAGCAGGTTCTCTTTTGTAGTGTCTCTGGAAACAATTTCCTGTGGGTTTCCAAAGCAAATATCATCAGCAAATGAAAGTTCTTCGACAGTCTGGGGTAAATCGGGCTTGGTAACTGGAAGTGACATCACAGAAGTTGAACACTAAGCATAGTGCATAATATTTAAAAGACACCATGTGGAATTAATTGAATGGAAAACACGACAGGGGTCACTGCAAGGTCTCTTAATGTCTGTCTGAATTATGTCACTGAGATCCCATACTGTCTTCCTCAACTAACTAGAAGCCATAATTGCAATCCTGCGGGATTTTGTTGACTTAACTTTGGATGGATTGGAAAGACTGACTGGAAGACATGCAGCAAGCATGTAAACAGCATGAAAGCGCAATCGCCATACATCGACTTGACTTTGGTAATTAGTCTTGACAATGGCTGAAACTCCCAACTTGAGAGCATGAGGCTGGAGTCATGCAGAGTGACCAGTCATGCCTGAACTTCATTCTATGTCTAGCCCGAAAGCCTCAGCTCTGGCAAAGGTCGCTTCTGTTGACTAAACCCTGTGATCTGGTGACAGAAGATGAGCGTATATCATGAGGATTGCTGCCTTGACACCAAAACAACTGGGTAATTTTGCTCTTTGAAGTCCTCAGTGTCCAATAAAGGATCAAATGCTTCAGTGTAGGACCTTTGGTCTTGGGGTGAGATTAAGTCCCAGGTGTTGTTCCCCTGTTGGAGTCTTAAATCACTGCTCTGGAAACGCCTTGATTAATCTGCTTACAGCTGCTAATGATATCAACTAGTCTAACAAACTTAAATCTGATCCACAGCTAGTGGTTGTTGACACGTGATTCTCTTTTCGCCCTGGAATCTAGTACTGCTTTCTTCCATTATTTTTAGGCAGCCACAATAATTTTATTGCTGCCTTTTTTCGCTCTATAAAATACTGTCATCAACATGGATTGATATAATTTCTCATCCAAGATTTTCTTTTTACAATCATCCATGTTCACAGCTTTGTGTGAATTAATGAATCAGATGTGTTGTTCGATACAGTTTTGCCTTTCACAGGGTTGATAGCTTTGCTTGCCTGGCCGCAGTGAGATTTTAATGACATGGACTGACAAGGACTGAGGTTGTCACCACCAGTTCATCACAAGGTTCCACCAGTTCATATTTAAGTTCATCTTAATAATGCAAACCCAAACACTTCAGCTTAATGTTGTACTAGACACAACAAAATTAAAATTGCTTGAGATTCAGTAATGAATCCTTCTCACCAGCCGAGGTTTGGACAACTATATACCAAAAACATAAACTGATGGTTTTTGCCAGACCAGGGTATCTGCAGGATATTTAAACTCAGATTAAGTAAGACTTTTAAGGCCTTTTTTTAAGACTTGCACAAATAAAATTAAAAATTAAATAAAAAGCATGATTTAGAGTTCAGACACAGGTTTAAAAAAAAAAACCTTCACATTAAAGCCTTTAAACCACGGAGTCAAAAGTATCAATTATTATATTAATTGAAACAATAATTATCAATCAGTTATTATAGTAATGAAAAAAAATTGAAACATTTTTTTAGAATAATCTTTTTTCTTTTAAATCCAATCCACCAATTTACAATTCTGCATGTTTTCTGCGTAAAAACATGGGTTGATTTTCACATTGGTCTGAACAAAAACAGCAGACATACATTCATTCTCTGCCTTTCACATTACAGCCTCGGTGTCATTGAATTTCAGTCAGAGTTGTGTGACACTCAGTCGCCATTTACGGATACCTTAGGAATTAATGAGAAATGGCATAAACTGTATCCCACCTGTCGCAAAAAGTTAGTGACGTCTCTTATAAAATGGCCCTTTTTTTTCTAAAAATAGTTTAATCCAAAAGTATTTTTTGTGTAAAACATGTTTCAAGATTAGCCAATAGGATGTTGATTCATTAAATGATGAGCAGTTTCCTCTAAAAAGATGTTTATTCTGTGTAGTGAAGCCTCTCCTCCACTGACATCCATGAACAAAATGGCCTCTGGTCTCCTTTCCCGCGTATTGCCAAACCAGAAGCGTTAACATTAGCCGTTATGCTTTTTTGGCTAAAGTTTACTGGCTTGCCTTCTAGTGGCTTTGGAATTGAACTGTTAGAAATCCCAGAAGACGTTGCTGGCGGATGGTGAACGGAAGCCTGTAAGCTTTAAATTTGTAATCGCTTAAGAGATTCCTGCTGCAAGCAGGCAAATATGTGGTGCTTGTGTACATTTAACATTTGTCATTTTGTTTTGCATGATTTTAATGAAGTGACAAATACATGGAGAAAGCCGGCTGTTTGGCATATTAAAAATAATTAACTTTGGCAAAGGATCAATTTCACAAATACATAATACACAAATACTATGGAAATATTGTCTATAATAAAATGAAATATTGTTTTAAAAGGATGATGGCATTTGTTTGTGATGTTATATGTTATTTATTGTGTCTCGCTCTTTATAACGTGCTGGGACTGCCAGTTGAGCAGCAAGAGCACATCTCAATTCTCACAAAGATGCATTCATTGAGAAGCAGTTTGAAGTTTAATCATCCCCAAATTTAAGACCTCCTTAAATCATAATAAAAAAATTATTGTATCATTTGAAACTTGTTATCTGACACAACTAAATGTCAAGCATTTAAAGGACCCGTCAACTTTCTAATTTTTGAGAATGCCATTTTTTTCCAACTCACTGAAAGTTGCATCTGCCGCTCTCCGCTCTGAACATAGCAACAGTTAACTGTATTAGCAATCGGTGGCACCATAAGATCCAAACGGCTCTACTGAGCTGGCCTTGATGTGCTTGATATCAATGTGATTTTATTAGAAAACAGTTTAGCATTTACTTATTTCATTGTGTCAAAGGCATCGCAGTCTGGATGGTTGCATCTCACATTCCAGATCCGTTATGTGCTGACTGACATGCAACTGTCTGCACTTTGAAATACCTGTAGTTTGATTCAGTTAAACTTGGTTATGGCAAACTGTCTCAAAATGGAAATTATAATTGCAACTTAAAATATTAAATATTAAGGCCTGGTTGTGCCCTCTTATTTCGCGTTGTCTTTTTATTTTCCCTGAGACATACTGTAGTGTTTCACTGCAAATGCTTGCAAGTTGGCAACCCCCCTTTTTCAGTACTTCCCTGTAAATGTACAGAATGTGTGCTGTGTTAATTAAAATATCTAATTATCATTGCACATCGTGGGCGGTTCACTCTAGCGTTGTTTGAAAAGTGTTGAAATCTGTCAGCAGTTACCTCCCATACAGGCATTAATTACGTGATGAGATGTGTATCCTCTATACACACTGTGATCTTGGATTGGGGTTATTTAGTCTGGCGAGACCTGCATGGTTTCATTCGCTGATAACTTAAGTGTGGAGTGAAGGCAGCGTTCCTTGAGCCAGTGAGACCAGATCCCTGCTCGCCTGTGTAGGCATCACAGTCTGGAAGAAAAAAGTGGAAAATAAAGAGCATAAACCAGTGTTTTCAGCAGGATAGATCAACTTTAACCTCTGTAGACAGGACATACACTCTTCAAAGTCACACTGATGTAAGCGTTTATAGGATGTAGATGACTGTGAAAAGGCGGGTACACATAAACATCTGTTCAGCTCACATTATGGAGCATCAAATTGACCTTAAACACACATTAGAGACTTCAGTCCTTGATTGTACTTGTGTCATCCAGACAGTGCTGAATGTGTCTCTTATTCACTCTCATGCATAAATCCTCAACTCAAAAGCAACCCGCTTTGCCTCTGTCTTCTCTTCCCAGAGTTCAGCACATGTTTTACAGCCTATTGTGTGTGTGATTGCCTCGCGATGAACTTAAGTGTTGTTGGCAGCAATGCATGATAATCAGATGCACATTGGGTTCAAACAGGTTCTCAGAAGGGTTTTTCTGTTTGTTTGGAGAGGAGTTTATCCTCTGAGCCCAATTGAGGATAATTATCAGACCACGCTGAATCAGGGACGCAAACGAGTTCTCGCTCTGACCTGGCGTGACGTTTGGATGAGTGTTTGAAGAGTCCATGGGATCTCCAGATTGTGAGGGATGTGAAGCTTATTAGGGTTAATGACAGCGCAGCTCTCCAAAGAAGTGTAATTTGGGTGTTTATGTCATAAACTGAGCTCAGAGTCGGCCTGATGTGCAAGTACTGCACCTCCAGTGTGATCTCTACTGCTTCTTTAGGAATCACGCTTGGGAAATCAGACTCCAAATATATCTTTAATCCAGATGGGTTTTGCTTTTTAAAATCTAAACGCGTCTTGAGAACATTAACAAAGTGTCTGTTTTATGTTCCAAAGCACATTAACATTATGACAGTGCTCATAAAACCCTGTGCTGGTGTTCCTCAATCATCCGGCTCAGCGTCTGTTCTCAACCTCTTACACAATGTAATGCATTCAGCCTGAACTTAATGTACAGACTCCATTCAGACTTTGATTTTTAGATCAGATGTGCTGTTTTCTATTACATTTTTTAAACATTAAATTAAGATTAATTCATTGAAATGCAATTGATCTTCTGTCCTGCATCTGTTTGCATACTGAGTTTTGATTGGTGTGTTATCTTTCACATCTATTTAATCACTTGTAGTCATTGTTAACTGTGGCCACACTAGGCTTGCAGCTTATGAAATTAATTCAATTACTGCAAACAGTGGAGCTTAAGTTTTGTGCATCAGATTTCAGCTTGTGATGTTTAATACCTCTGTTGGTCAGATTTATTTGCACTACACAAATTCGCACTACGCATTCGTCAGTTTTCACCCAAAATTTGCATAATTTTGGTAAATATCAGTAGATGTTAAGGCTGCATGATGTTAGGAAAAATGTTGTTGCAATATCTTGTCTTCCTGCAATATGAAAAAATAAAATATTCAACACATTACAGCTATGTTTAGTAGAAGTAATCATTCTAGATTGATTAGGGCAATTTTCTTTGGTATTACATCTGCATAGAAAATAGTTTTAAAGACCTGAAAATTATGTTTTACTCTGAAGACCATTCTATTAGTGCTTAATAATTTGGGAAAATCTTGAAAATGTGGGCATTCATTCATTACAACAACAGTTAACAGAATTATAAAAACAAAAACAGTGATATATGACAACTCAAGCATATATCTATATTTATATCTATATATCTATATCTATGTATATATATATCAAGCTGCTTTGAGATGCTGAAACACATGCAAAAATGAACGGAGGATCTCTTCACTCTTCACTCTTCTACTCTGCTGACAAACCGGCAAAATAAATTGGTCAAAAACAGTGGTATATATAGATAGATAGATAGATTTGACTCACACATTAAGCCATATCAAAAAAATCGATGTTATTATTATGTAGCCCTAGATGTATTTTCTCTGGATGAGCTTTCATTATTCTCCCTCTTTTGCTGCCTTGGAAGCACTGCTGTTTGCTTCAGGAATGGACATATACACATGTTGTGAATATGCAGCATGAAGAGTGCAGAGTTTCTTGATCAGATGCCGAGGCATTGACCAGTGTGTTTTCTCTCTAGTCAGGTTTGATAAGAACTCAGGATGCGGATTACTTCTTGAAGCCACTTCACCCACATCAGGCACTTCTGGAGAACTTTACAGCCCCATCAGACCACCATCCCCACATCCTATACAAGAGACCCACTCCAGCACAGACAAACACAGGCAGAAACAGGAGGTCCACTGGGCCAAAGACAGTCAGCAGAAAACACTCAGCTGTCCCATATCTATGGAGAACCACACAGACCGATTCAGAGGAGTACCAGAGTACGGTGCATGGCGGCACACGGCAGAGACAACACTTCTGTGGAAGACGGAAGAAATGTATGTAAGGACATTCTCTCTCCAACCGCACCTTCAGAGTCCCTAACACTAAGCTGTGTTCCATTACATGGTGCTGTACTGTTAAAAATGCTCATTAGAAGGGATGGAGGGCATACTTTAAACAATGTTTTCGTATGTAAAGAGGTCACAGCTGTTCAAGGGTCAGTTTGACCATGATTTCATGACATCAGCACACCTGTAATGTGTTTGGTCAGGGATAAATAAACTTCAGCTTCTTTAAACAAACACCACATCTTCACATTGCATTTGAACCCTGAATAATATTTTACGAACCAAGTAACCAAATCTTATGTGGGATATGAGGTAACAGCTAATACATTTTGACACACATGTCATGCATTAATGTCATGTATGGGCCAGAGTTTTCAAGACACAGATTCAACTTTTTGCTGAACTAGTAATGCATTTTCTTTGGGGAACCAGCACTGATTGTGTGACTTAGCATTGATGTCATCTTGGTCCTGTGTTTCAGACATGCCTAAACCTCCTGAGGACGATATCTATATTTTTTCGGATGAATATAAGTTCATGCCCAGAGGGAAACGAGCCATTATGTTCAAACCTCAAAAGCACCAGAGGCTGAATGTGGAGACCCTGGTGGTGGTCGACCCCAAGATGATGGACAATCATGGCCATAAGAATATAACCACATATGTCCTTACTGTTCTTAACATGGTAAGTCATCTATCCATTTGCCCATCCATCTTACTATCTATACATTCATGAATCCTTTCATCCATCAATGCACCCGTACATGCATTCATTGATGCCTCCATGCATCCATCCATGCATCCATCTATCTATCCATACATCCATTAATCCATTCATCACTCTATGCATCCATACATGCATTCATTCATGCATCTATCCATCCATATGTCCATCCATCCATGCACCCAGGCATCTATCATCTATTCAGTCATCCATGCGCCTGTCCATATAGTACATACATCGATTAATTCAGGCATCCATTATGCATCCGTCCATCTATCCATGCATTGATTCAGTTATCAATGAATCCATCTGTTCATCCATTTGTCTATCCATTTCCCAGTTTTCCGTGTATTTTGAGTATTCTCTGAATGCATGGAGAATGATGTCAAGCTGAGGTCAGAGCATGTGTTTTCACTTCACTGTGGCATATCTGGTTGACCAAATGGGCTAGTTAATGATTGCTAAAAGTCAAAGTGAGTCTCTTTGGGTTGAGCACAGTGAAAAATTTAAGCAATGATGAGAACACTCTTTTAGACTAATGGAAATAGGATTGTGTTACATGTTATGAACATATCCATCAAACTCAGACTTAGTGCAAGTGTTTTAAGAGTTCTGGGTTACAAAGGATTTGTGAAATACTGACACCTGAAACCAAACTGGATGTCTCTTATGTTGGTGTCAGTGGAAACAAAGCCAAAATAGTAGGAATGAAAGACCTCGTATTGGGACTCAGTGTTTGTATTTATGATACCTGAGCTTTTTAAACCATCTTAAGGACTTTATCTTCAGCTCTGTTTCAAGGGACACTGAAATGTGAGATTAGGGATTCCCTTAAGTACATATGGTATGCCTCCATAGAGGTGAGGCTTTGAAGAACTTTGAAGAAACATCCCAGCCATATGCTTCTCATTTTTCCGAAGAGACACTTATGATTGCTCTGCTCATTGGGGTTTAGATGCCTCCATATAGATGCACCATCCTAAAGCTGATTTTTCTGCACTGTTGCTTATCTCCACAAAGGTCTCAACACTTTTCAAAGATGGCACGATTGGAGGTGACATCAATGTTGTAATTGTTGGACTAATACTGTTGGATGAAGACCAGGTGAGTTTGAGATGCCATGAATTGTATTGACTGAATATATTTAAAAACAAAGCAGAAGATCTTGGCTCTATTACATTGTTAATGTGCATTCAAGTGAATATGTTAAACCAACAATAAATTAGATTTAAAGCCCTCTGGAGGTGATTGACGTCATGGACCGTGAGAGGTTTAGACAACAGAGAGCTTTGAAATTGAATGAAACATTGCTTCAGAAGGTGGATTTTATCCTCCTTGAGAGGCTTGTCTCCTTTGTTCTCTTTAAGGCGCTCTATCTGAACAGGTCTCATTTTTACGAAGACAGTTTAATTGGATACACAACATTCCATTGGATTCCAGCCAAAAGCAGGCCAGCAAATGGCTGAAGGGCTCCGTTACTGATACACCTGTGCTAATGTTAATGAAGTTCTCGAGGAATGCAGAAAATTGGCCTTATCCCCCTTTTGATTGGAATAATTAACCACAGTCACTCAGGATCAGTGATGATGGGCTAATTACCCATAGACTCATTTAGAGGTGGGGTCAGTAGAGGTAGCTGGTAATTACTCGGTCCAGTGCATGATAAGCAGTTTGAGTTGTTCTTCCAACACTAGTCACCGGCGGCATGTCAGTGTTTCATTCTTTTGACTTCATTCTGCTCTTGACTCTAGTTAACTCTCTGCTCCCTCAGGATGGGCTAGTGATTAACCATCATGCGGATCACACTCTGAACAGTTTCTGCCAGTGGCAGTCGGGATTGGCTGGACGAGAAGGTCGCCGGCATGATCATGCCATCCTGCTAACTGGTCTGGATATCTGCTCCTGGAAGAATGAACCATGTGACACTCTGGGTAAGGACAACATCTGCTGATCTAACATGCGCTAGTCACATCTTTTGCAGCACCTCACGAGGGAGTGCATTTTAAGACATCATGGTTGTATGATGCAAAAAAATTACGTAAACACAGTTCTTTCTTAAGGGATTGTAATCATATGGGACAAAACATAGAAAATGTAGAAATAAAAAGTTTAAAAGTCAGCATAAATGCAGTCTAAAGAGATCTGCCATTGTCTTTGATGTTATTAATAACAAAAACGGCATTAATGTTGAGAAGAAGAGAAACGCCGCTCAATGCTCTTGTCTGGCAAACCTGCGTAGTTTCAGAAGCTCTTTGCAATTACACATTTAAAGCACTTTTTGTTTTATTGCACGTAATGTTTTTTGATGTTTGTACTTTATTTTCTGAAGCTATTTAGATTAAAAAGGCAATTTAGTTGACAAATACTTGACTACACATTATTATGATTATTATTATTTTTATTGTCATTGTATTTATTTATTTATTTATTTATTTATATAAATTAATTTAACCCTTATACCATTTTGACCTGGAGATTTTTTTGTTTGTTTTTTTTTTCGAAATTACCTGTTAATGTTTTCTTCTCAAAAACAACTTTTTTAAAAAAATGGGGGGTTGGGGTCAGTGCCAGTTCCAAGCCCTTACAAATATTACTTGCTTAATCATGGCTCATGGCGATAAGCACATTTAAACAATAAATAATACAAATATCATTGTGTACCTTGAATGCAATATAAGTTTTTTTGGATTAAAGAGTCTACCAAATGCATAAATGCATAAATGTGAATGTAATGTGCAGTGGCATTGGTAACTAAAAACCTCCACTAATGCTGCATTCACACCCATATGTTACAGTATAAGCCAAAAACACACTTTAAAGAGTTATAAAATCATTGGTTTGTTCTGACACTTAAGCTTAATGACCTAATATATGCTGTTTGTATGGTGATGTCTGCACTTAGTTATCATTAACTGCTCCACTCAGCTTCTGCTGTATTGTTAAATTATTAGAGGTACAGTGAGAAGAAGCTTTTTCTCTAATAACCTGTTTCCTGTGAGAGCTCAAGCTGTGGTCTCCACCCTGTGCCACATAAAAGAATCTTTCCCTGCTAACCCCATTAGCAAAGCTAGCCATGCCCCTCAAATGCAAGGCCGCGGTTCAAAGGCTGCTAAGGAGTGTCAATGATTAACACTTGAGTGCAGACTCGCGCTCGGAGGTCAAGAGGTCAGGGGTTCTGGGAGATTTCACATCCCTTACAGGTCATGAACTGGAAGATTAAAGAGCTCCGCTGAACCTTTAATATAGCATACACTATTTA
Organism: Carassius gibelio; assembly: GCF_023724105.1. Taxonomy (NCBI): domain Eukaryota; kingdom Metazoa; phylum Chordata; class Actinopteri; order Cypriniformes; family Cyprinidae; genus Carassius; species Carassius gibelio. The sequence continues at coordinate 25,908,798 of NC_068386.1, read as the reverse complement.
CATAGTCTGAGAAAACCACCATATGCTTTGAATTTTTCATGCATCATTTCTGCACGACAGCATCTTAAGAGAAAGAGATTGAAGTACATATTTGTTATAGTGTTAAAAGCTCATTTATGAGATGGCATCATGTTTTAGTAACATGACTTTATTTTATTTATTTTACAACACTAGAATATTTTTTTGTTCTTCTTTGTCCCACTTGAGATTTTCAGTAAGGCCAGAAGACACACATATAAATCACCACATATTCTGGTGCAATTTGTGCAATACATGGAAGTATTTAATCACTCTCTGTATATGTGTCATAAAACAGCACATATATTATGCGATTAAATCAAAATATAATAAATCAGTCTCCTTTGGTCCTTTTGGGGTTTGACTTTGGTCCAACATACACTGGACTTCATCTCCACAGGTTTTGTATTAAAGAGCTAGAAAGTCATTATTTGTCAAAAAATACAGTTCCCTTAGATCTCAGACAGAACTTTCTACAGTTAATATACTACTCCTATCTGTTGACAGCTTGGTATATAATGTTTTTCAGATTCGTACTAGTTAAAGTAACTCATATATCTGTTCAGATTTCCTGAAATGGACTCTGTATTTGATCTCTAGCTCTTGAACTAGCAGTGGTGAAACATATGCACTCGAAACCTTGATCTGATTACAGCAGTTCATCAGTCTCTCACAGTAAAACATCTTGTATTTACTGCCCTCCCTTCTCAGCAATATGGATTTTATGCATAATGGTGCTTCAAAGATTTGGAGTCATTAATGCCCCGTTTTCACCGCAGGAACTTTACCCAGGAACTAGGGACTTTGGTCCAGTACTTGGTGTGTTTCCACCACAGGTACCAGGAACTAAATAAAGTTCCGGGTAAAAAAATGCCCCTAAGAAAGTCCCTGGTGGCGAGGTGGTACTTTTTCAAAGTTCCTTAACTTTCGGGGGCGGGACTTGGGCGCTAAACATCCTGATTGGTTGAGTTCAACCACCATTTATTCGGATCAACATTTTCAAAATATTACTGTTATTGTGTCATGAAATGTAATTTTAAAAGTATTTCAGGCGAGAATGTAGTTGTTTAAAACTCAAATCTGTGGTTTATTTATAAAGACAGCGCCGATCTCAGAGACGGTCAGCTCCACGCGACCAGCGGGAGCTCAGTGATCATCTATCCGCCGAGAGCAACCTCACCTCGGCTAGACCTTCTGATGTGTGTCGCTGGCTCTGATGTCTCTTTAGTGGTTAAACATAAAATATAATTTAGCTGCGGGGTAAATCTAACAGGTTTTCTTTGGTCTGTATTCAATTTATTCAATATATGTTAAAATGAAAATAAAAAAGGCAAATTTATATAATGTTTTGTTTCATTGTAATGGCTGTGTATATATATATATATATATATATATATATATATATCTATATCTATCCCCCTGAACTAAGTACATTTCTGCAGCTGTTTTAATTTTAAAATGAAAACGAAAGGAGGCAGTGGTATTTGATATCCTATTCAGTTTTAGTAAATATACAGAGAGGAAAATTGCAGAAGTCAAGGCGAGCTGACTGATGTTATCAAGTACACTGCTGTTTGCAGAATTACCGGAATCGCGTCGTCGCGGACATCACACTCCTGAGTCAAATAAGCAAAGTCCGAACTACCGAGGATGCACATCCAAAATCAGCGGTACTTTGTATTGAGAAATGCGCGCTGACCTACGTCACAGGTCTATTTGCCTAATCTTCACACCGCGGTGGAAACACAGAAAGCAACAGGTCTGGGGGGGAAAAAATTCCTGGGAAAAAAAGTTCCTGGTACAAATGTTCCGGGTAATTTCGGTGGAAACACAGCATAAGATTGTATTGACTTATTTAATAAAAAAATTAAATAATAAATAAAGGGGTTTTAATAAATTAATACTTAAAGGACATTAAATTGATCAAAAGTGGGAGTAGAGACATTTATAATGTTACAAAAGATTTTTTTTTTTTAATACTGTTCTTCTGTACTTTCTACTCATCTGTACTTTCTACTCCTGACAAATCTAATTAATCACAGTTTCCACAAAGATATTGTGGAGCACAACTGTTTTCAACACTGATAATAATCAGAAATGTTTCTTGAGCAGTAAATCATCATATTTTCATGATTTCTGAAGATCATGTGACACTGAAGACTGGAGGAATGATGCTGAAAATACAGCTGTGCATCACAGAAATAAATTACACTTTAACAGAGATTCACCTAGAAAACAGACATTTTACTTTGTAATATTATTACAGTTTTTGTTTGTTTGTTTTTTTACAATATAAAAAAAAAATCCACCAACTTTTGATCATTGGTGTATGGTCAGACTATATGAGGTGATCTGGTGTAGATTTATTCTGATTCTGGTGTAGACTCTTTTTTTTCTTCTTTTATGAGTTGTACTTCATAATATCTTGCAGTTTTACTCTAGCCTAGGCTTACACACCCCTCATCGCTCATTCTTTCATCCATTTATTGTTTTGATTTCAGGTTTTGCTCCAATCAGCGGGATGTGTAGTAAGTACCGCAGCTGCACGATCAATGAGGACACGGGTCTCGGTCTGGCCTTCACCATCGCCCACGAATCTGGCCACAAGTAAGAGCTGAATTTATAATTAACCCTTTGTTTGAGTCCTTCAAATCCGGATTAACAAAAGCCTTCTTTTTCACAGCTTTGGAATGGTCCATGATGGCGAAGGAAACGTGTGCAAGAAGTCAGTTGGAAATATTATGTCTCCTACCTTGGCAGGACACAATGGCTTATTCTCCTGGTCATCCTGTAGCCGACAATATCTAAACCGATTTCTAAGGTGAGGTATCTTCTGACATCTAGAAATAATTTCCCAAAAAACATTTAGGAATGCCTGTATCATGAGCAATATTTTTTTTATAATGCATCCATGCAGTTACCGTGTTGCGGCTGATATTTGTAATGAACTTTGAGTCACTTGGAAAGTCTATCTCAGAATCACATGCTTTACCCATTGGCAGCCCAAAGCGGCATGAGAAGTGCAAAGATATTAACAACTGTGCCCTTTACTGAGCATCTCCTGTCCATTAGTCATCCATGCAGAATCATCCAGCATGAGTCCAGCGAGAGTCTAGACACCAACCTCATCTTTAAAAGTAGTATTTGTAGTGCTCTTTTGGTTCTGATATCTAAAAGTGAGCAGCTCCAGTGGGTTTTAAATTTCACTTTCTGTCTGAGAGCCACGTCTGTGCTCGTGAAAGTGGATCGGCTTGACCTGTTGCCCTTAAATTACCCGCCGTGTCAAATGATTCGGCCTTGTGCTCCGTTATCGTGATGAGCTCATCTTCTTCACTGCCGCCTGGATCAGCAGCTCTAGGCCTCAGCAGATGAAGGGATTCGATACCAGGCATTTGTCAGATGCTCGGAGCTGTTTCACCTGTTTCCTACAGCTCCCCTTCCAGCTACTCTTCATGTGGAGACTGAAGAAAACGGTGCTTGCAGAAATCTGCAGGGTTTTAAAATTGGTCACTGCAGCATGATGCACACACCATCGTGGTTGAAAGTTGCAGTTGGATTCTTGTCAGTCTCAAGATATAATAGTGCAGTTATCTAGAAAATTAAGCTGAGGGAAGTATGCTTTCTGTTGCTTCCTGTAGCTCAAACAGCGCTAGCAACACTAAGGTCCTTTTAAAATAATTTTACTGAGCATGTGCAAAACATAATAAAAGCTCAATGAGACCGAGACAATCATTTTATTAGCAAAATTAGCATGCACGTAATTAGAATGTGGTCTAAAACCCAACTGCCCCCATTACAGTTTGCAAGGCAAGAACTGCTGGCTGGTATAGAAACTGTGGGTGGACAAGGTCTGTTTCCAGCTGTATTTTAAGAGAGAAATGGAGTGAAAGTCATTTGATTACAAAGGTGAAACCAAGCAACATGGCATAGAGTGATGTATTTTTAAATTTAAACTCAGAATCAAGTTACATTAAATCACTTCCGGTTCCATGTGCTGAAGTCAGTCATTTTTTAAGGGTTTTTGGTTAAGAAATAAGGTCTATGGTAAACACAAGCTCAAGATGTTTTCTTGATTTATACTAAAACATAAAAAACATCAGTATGATTTTTATAAAGCTTTCACTTGTCTAAATAGGACCATAGAGGTTGCACCTTAAATGTCATCAGACCCATCTACTATAGTTGCTTTCACAGCTTCATTGTTTATAATCGCACTCTTGCAAACTATTCTACCTCAAACTTTCAGTGAAATGTTTTTTTTTAAATAAAGACCGAAAGAGCTGTCGAAGCTTAGCTATGAACAGAACTGGTGTGCTGGCCTTGTATTTATTTATTTATCTATTTATTTTAGGTACAATTATTATTTTTTTATTTATTTATTTATTTTTTTTGGTAACACTTTGTAATAAGATGCATTCGTTAACAATAGTTAACATGAACTAAGAATGAAAAAATAATTCTACAGCTAGTTAATTTCAACAATTATTAATGCATAATTAAAATCAAATGTTGTGCTTGTTAACATTAGTTAATGCACTGTGAATGTGAATGTACAACTAACATTAACTAATGGAATATTAAGTAACCTTTTAAGTAAAATAGTAAGTTTTAGGATGTTTTGCATCATGAGTTTTCTTTTTTTTTGGGGGGGGGGGCAGAAAAGGATACACCCTACACAAGGCCTCCTGCTGAAAAATCTCTCAGATTACTATATACACAGACTTCACTCTCATTAGTAGTTGCCCTTTTATTTGCATAATGCTAAACTTTTCTCAACTTTCTCAAATCCCTGGACATGCCTGCATCCCAATCACTGTCACTCATGTCCACGGAAATCCAGTTTTCTATTGAAAATGAATGTGTGATGCTTTGTTGCTTTAAGTGTGAATGGGGCTTTAGCCAAATGAGTCAGTGTTTTGAATTCCTCCGTCTCACTTAGTTCTGAAAACCTGCAACGTCTTCAGTGTCACCAGGGTCTGCCTGTGAACCACAGCTTTCCCGGGACTGTCTGGGCATCTGAAGGCAACAAAGTGCAGAGCGATCATCCCTCAGTTCTCTTTCCACACCCACGACACCCCAAAAACAGCAGCGTGTGCAGATAAATACGGCGACTCTGTCTCCATCAGCTGTCCTCCCATCTGTTTCCCATTCCTCATCTGCAGCCTCACCTACGTCACCATGTGCCTGTCGACATATAGCCTGCAGATCACAGACCTTCAAGTAGCTGCTCTCAGACCTTCTATCCTTCGTCTCCATTTATCACTAATAAAACAGAGCTTGAAAGGGAGTCTGGCCCAAGCTGCTCTGTCTTGTAGCTGTCGCTCGTCTTAATCTGAGGAGGAAACTTAAAGAGGTGACCCTGGGAGAACTGAGTGGTGATGAGGAACTGAATCAGATTCATCTGACGCAAACATTCCTGCCTCTGCAGTCCAGATGCTGCCACACTGATCCATCTCCAGATAATTGGAAGCAGGACTTACAGGCGCTGCATGAAGGATGCACTGAATCACTGAGGGATTCTGGGATCGCTGGACTAATTATAGTTGATTGTTCTGCAACAAGAACATTTACAGACACATAGTGTTCGAGTGACTTCTCATTTGTACTAGTTAACCAGTCGTTCAGAAAATCAAAAAGTGTAACCATATAAAGATCAAGCACAAGTGAAGTCATCCACTACTAGTCAACACAGACCCAATGCTGCAACCGGTTATTGATCTAAAGAACTGACAGACTATTCTGACAGAGAGCTTCATAACATAACTTGTTTGGTAGTGATGAGAAGAAGTAGGGCAATCCAGTTAATTGGAATAAGACAGTGTAATTTGTGTGATTATTAAATTGCAAAAGCAGTGACTGAATTAAATAATTATAAAATAAAGGTAAAGTAAACAAGTGATTGATTTTGGTATGACAATGAAGACATTTAGACAGCCGTAAATATTAGTATTGTACAGGTGCATCTCAATAAATTAGAATGTCATGGAAAAGTTCATTTCAGTAATTCAACTCAAATTGTGAAACTTGTGTATTAAATCAGTTTAGTGCACAGACTGAAGTAGTTTACATCTTTGGTTCCTTTAAATATGGTGATTTTGTCTTACATAAAATAAAAAAAAAACACCAATTCACTAACGCAATAAATTAGAATACTTCATAAGACCATTTAAAAAAAAAAAAAAAAGAATAATTTAGAGAATTGTTAGCCTTCTGTAAAGTATGTTCATTTACTGTACATGTACTCAATACTTGGTTGGGGCTTCTTTTGCTTTAATTACTGCCTCAATTCGGCGTGGCATGGAGGTGATTAGTTTGTGGCACTCCTGAGGTGGTCTGGAAGCCCAGGTTTCTTTGACAGTGGCCTTCAGCTCATCTGCATTGTTTGGTCTCTTGTTTCTCATCTTCTTCTTGACAATAGCCCATAGTTTCTCTCTGGGGTTCAGGTCTGGTGAGTTTGCTGGCCAGTCATGCACACTCACACAATGGTCATTTAACCAACTTTTGGTGCTTTTGGCATTGTGGGCAGGTGCCAAATCCTGCTGGAAAATGAAATCAGGATCTTAAAATAGCTGGTCAGCAGAAGGAAGCATGAAGTGCTCCAAAATTTCTTGGTAAACGTGTTCAGTGACTTTGGTTTTCAAAAAACACAATGGACCAACACCAGCAGATGACATTGCACCCCAAATCATCACAGACTGTGGAAACTTATCACTGGACTCCAAGCAACTTGGGCTATGAGCTTCTCCACCCTTCCTCCAGACTCTAGGACATTGGTTTCCAAATGAAATACAACACTTGCTCTCATCTGAAAAGAGGACTTTGGACCACTGGGCAACAGTCCAGTTCTTCTCTTTAGCCCAGGTAAGACGCCTCTGACGTTGTCTGTGGTTCAGTAAATTCCTTGACATGTGTGTGGAGGCTCTTGATGCCTTCACCCCAGCATCAGTCCATTCCTTGTGAAGTTCACTCAAATTCTTGAATCTATTTTCTAATATATCTAATCAATCCTCTGCGGCTCTCTGGGTTGGTTGTGCATTTTTTTTCTTCCACACTTTTTCCGTCTACTCAACTTTCTGTCAACATGCTTGGATACAGCACTCTGTGAACAGTCAGCTTCTTTGGCAATGAATGTTTGTGTCTTACCCTCCTTGTGAAGGGAATCAATTATTGTCTTCTGGACAACTGTCAGATCAGCAGTCTTCCCCATGATTGTGTAGCCTAGTGAACCAAACTGAGAAACCATTTTGAAGGCTCAGAAATCTTGTGGGTCTTGTGGACTGCCGAGCCACAACAGAGAGAAGGGAGCTAGGAGCAATGGCGGAGACGACAGGTCAATGGACTGAGGTGGAGCCCAGACCTCGGAGGATGGAGGCAGAGGAGAGGGAGACCCTGACTACGGCGACACTGGAGGATGGCAGTCCCGCGTGGATCGAAACGCATAGATGGTGGGCTGAGGGCGATCAGACGGGCTGCCAGAGGACAACAGTGAAGGAGGCATTTTTGAGTGGAGGCAACCATGAATGAAGGAGGGCTGGATGGGACCAGCGGAGACAACGGAGAGAGGAGAGGGGTCAGTTTGATATCCAGATCAGATTGATATCCAGATCCCAGTCAATGATATCCTCCTCCTCATATGGTCACTTTTGCCGCACCATAGTCAGCTCTCTGTGCTTACACCATCTGCGGCAATATCCCTAATCGCAGGCACTGTTGCCAGCTCACACACCCTGACTCAAGGGCCATCTTCGGACGACGGCACTCTGCACGCAGTGTTGAGGTTGGCATCATAGAACACACAGAGCTTGTCGTCAGTAAGTGGTGAGATGGGCCACAGCCAGAAACAGTCGGGTATGACTGATTCTCTGATTCTGAGCTAATTTCCCCCATGAGAATCAGAAAAGAACTGGGGAGCAAAACACACACAGACAGTCCAGAACCCTGACAGTATTATTATTAGTATAATTTTATAGTCATACAAAATTTTGCAGCCCTACAAACCTCTTTCTTTTCTTTTCTTTTCATTTTTTTCAATCACAGTCACAAACATTTGTATAAATTAAAAAATACAAATATTTAAATGAATCAATCAATCAATAAACAAATGAATCAACAAATTAGATCCCGCAGCATCCCACCAAATCCTGCAGCTCTAAATGCTTGTATTCTTTTGTAAAGTGTTGCATGAGTGCAGCAGTGTGCTGATTTTATTGTTAAGATTCATCCATTGTCAGTTTTGATTCAGCACCTGTATTAACATATTTTTGGAGATGTGAGTGTTACACATATTTAGACCTAACAGACCAGTCGATGTGACCCCCATTACAAACATACATCCCTCACAGACTCACATACTGACCCAATCTCGTCATGGAGCGGGCGAGCGGCCCGGACCGCCTGCTAAACTACTCAAAGCTCGTTCAGGGCTTCACCGTGTGTCTGATTGTGTGAAGCACACACTATTAAACAATGTTAAATGCTTTCTCATGATCCTTGATATCGCTTACACACGGAGCCTAGCTGTCGGCCCGTATAATAACGGCAGCGTTCAATAACATACGTAATGATGAAGTCAGAGGATGTGTTGAAAAGAGAGATGTCTAAATGTAGCCGAGGGAACGCCAGTTGTTATGTTGTCATGGTTCCTGCTCTACTGTAAGGGACTTGAGCGGTTTTACAGTAGTGTTTGTGTCTCAGTACTTCACAGGCCACCTGTCTGTCTGACGAGCCTAACGCCATCCAGGAGTACAAGTACCCTGAGAAACTGCCCGGAGAGCTGTACGACGCTGACACGCAGTGCAAGTGGCAGTTCGGAGAGAAAGCTAAACTGTGCACTCTGGACTTCAAGAAGGCAAGTCCATTCATTTCAGTATTTCATAATGTTTTATATATATGAAACACTCCAGAAAAGACCAGTTTGTTCTCCATCAAGTAATGTCAGATGATTTGAGAGCACATAAATGTCACCACATGACTGAACATTTTGCACATTCTAGAAGATGAGCAATTTAGGCCAGGAACCACTGCTCATTTAGCCTTTAAATGAGGGGAACGTTAACTCTGCAAAATCACTACACCAGAATGATAACACTTAATTATAGGATTAGTTACCTAATTTTGCTCTTGTCTGGTTGCAAGGAGCTCTCTGTTCTTGTCAGGAACTAAAAAAAAGAGAGGAATCCTTATGAAATTGCACAACTCATAAATTTTATACTTTGACCAAAATCAGAAGAATGCACTTCCAAATTTACAAATGGGTACTTCCTATTTGATGGCAGAATTAGACAACACAAGTTTCCATTCTGTTACAGGCTTAACGGTCCCACTTTATTTTAAGGTCCAATTCTCGCTATTAACAAACTAAAATCCAGGTTTATCACCTCAATTTCCTAATTTGCTGCATTAATAGTAAGGTAGTTGTTAAGTTTAGCTATCGGGAAGGATTAGGGACGTGGAATATGGTCATGCATAATATGTGCTTTATAAGTACTAATAATTTAATAGTGAGTATCGATCCTTATATTAAAGGTTTACCAGCTTAACTTGGTTAGTGCTGGTTTAGTGTTGGTCTCTGTAGCTATACTGTTCAAAACAAAGTTCTGCTCAACCATGCATGGTCTTTCTGGTTAAGATAGTTAAGAAGACTGGTTGTAATTTGCACACCTGCTTCCAAACATGAACTACTGTACCATTCAAATGCTTGAGGTTTTTAATACTTTTTAATATTCTTTTTCTCACTGAGGCTGCAGTTGTTTGATCATAAATACCGTAAGAACAGTAATACAGTTCAGAATAGCTGTTTTCTATGTGAATACCTGTTCAGCAGTAGAGCAGGATCAGGAATGACTCAACTGAGACTGAACAGAAACTGTGACACTGCAGAAAACACACGTGCCACATTTTCTATATAATCATATAGTTTTTCAGGATATGTTGATCTGTGAAATTTTGTGTGCGTAATCCATTCATTCCAATAAGAATTGAGAGTTTTATGTAAGGGCAAAAAAACTTTACAGCAAATTCACAGCAAAAGACAGGAAACATATACCAACTTTATAAAGCATGCTTAGTAGCATGCAAAAAAAGGACTTAATTTAACAAAATTTTAAATCTGGTTGCATTAACACAGTAACAATGAACTATACTTTTTTTTTTCTTAAGCTTTGAAAAACTATGAAGAAAGAAAGTAATGTTTAGAATTTCTTCCATTACCTTGTGTGAATAATATATTTACCCACCAAAATTACCATGGTCAAAAGTTCAGAAAAGTGGGTTTTCCGAATATTCTTAAAAAAAAAAAAAAACACCTTGATCTTCTAAAATGAATGTATGAATATTGTAATTTTTCACTGAGCACCAATTGTCTCTCCCAAACATTTAGAGTTAGTAGAAAAGCTGTTCAGGAGTTTCATGAATAAAACTCTTTGCACACTTTTTCCACCAATGTCTCTGTTTTCTGTGAACGTTTGACCTGCATCCAGAGAGTCTGATGCACAAATGCCCTGGTCTGTGCTGTTATACTAATGTCCAATTGCTCATAATATCAGGAGAGCACTGTCTTTATTTCTCTATTGCTCAGATCAGCTGTAAAGTTCTTTAATGCAGGAATTTAGGTCTGAACTCAATAGAGATTTGCTGAAGTTATTTTTCCACTGTGTTGTCTATACTGTACATCTAAAATTGGAGCTCTCCATAGAGAAATCGGCTGGAGTGAGGCTCTGGCCGATCCCTCTCCAATCCCGCTCGCTCTCATGAAGCAGATGCAGAGCTAAATATAATTTGGAGGGACGCCAGTACGAATCTCTCTTCACTGTACTCATATTGTCCTGATCTCACCTAGCTCTACTGTACTGCTATCGATGATATGAGGTGAGAGACTGGACACTGATGCCACAGACTGACACAAATCAAGATGAATGTTAATTATTCAGCACAAACAAGCTATGATCAAGAAACAGATTTCACTTTTAGCACACAGATTTCATTATACATGTACTGTAAACATGCACTTAGCCATTTTACTCTATGTTGTGCTGGCCGATACCACAGATGTTATACTGACACCTATTGGTGTGGATGTAAGATTGCAGTAGCACTACTTACAGGGGTATTTCTCACACATGATTAATTAATTTCAACCAAAAGTAGGGCAGTTTATAAGTAGCAAGTTATTAGTTTTTCTTCAGGCCATGATTTTAACATTAGAGTATGAAATCTCTCCGAAAAAAAAAAAAAAAAAAATCTCTATATATATATATCATAATTTATTCACCCTAAAGTTGTTCCAAACATGTATTAGTTTTAGGGCTGTTAAATTATTAAAATTTTTAATCAAATTAATCAGAATTTTCAGTGGATTAATCAGGATTAATCACTATTTGCAATTACACCTGAATACTAACCATTTTTTTTTTTTTTTCTGAAATTAATACCAAAAGATAAATAACAAGACACAGATACATAATTTTCATGTATTGATTCATCAATATGTGGTTCTTTTTTTCGGAATTTCAAAAGTTTAACATTTACTTAATCAAATTTACCTGAGCACTATATCAAACCATGCCATTTAACTACAGATAGTGTAAGAGTTTTAGGTGAACCAGTGGTTAAATATAGCCACATATCTATGAAATTATGCATAGAGAAACTCGAAAGAATGAACTCATAAACACAAACATGCGCCCTCTACACTCTGGGCACTCTTGTTTTTGGGAGGTGTCTATTTGCTCTGCCACAATACTTTAGGATCGATATTTTCACGTTCTGAAGGCTTCAAGTGCCAGTAAAACCAAGTAAAAATGCATATGCTTTTCCAAACAGCTGTAATTTTCGCTGCATTGCATGTAGGCGTTCTGCGCATGCACAGTGTGAAACACAGGACGCTATAACAGGAAGAAGCTCCAGCGTATCAACTACCAAAGTCTCTGTTTATCGAGCTTGGCATGAATGTATTTGAGAGTAACTGGGGTATAACCTTAAGCTTCTTCTGTGTTTTCGTCGCGGGGCTCGCTGCTGTTTTCGCTGAGATCGACGAGACTTTCCTTACCTGAATAAATTGTCACACTGCGCATGCGTGAAATGCGTTAAAAATTTGACGTAATTAACGACAAACAACTAATTAACGCAGTTAACGCGCTATTTTTGACAGCCCTAATTAGTTTCTTTCTTTTTTTTTTTTTGTGCTGAATACAAAAGAAGATATTTTAGGAAATATAGTTGCCCCTGATCCGTTGCCGGTAGCCATTGACTTTCCATAGTATGGAAAAGAATAGTATGGATGTCAATGGCTACTGGTAAAATACCAAAATATCCATTTAATCTCACTTGAATGCATATTTTGCTATAAGTCAATGTATGGATCTAAACACTATTCATTTAATTTACTTTAAGGCTAAAACTTTTTCACATTGGAAATATTTGCTTAAAAAGGACTCATTAAACTGATCAAATAAAGACATTTATAATGTTACAGAAGATTTATATGTCAAATTAATTCTGTTGTAAACTTTCTATCCATCTGTGAATTCTGAAAAATAAAATGTTTTTCAACATTGATAATAATCAGAAATGTTATTAGAATGATTTCTGAAGATCTTGTGACACTGAAGACTGGAGGAATGATGCTGAAAATACAGCAGCACATCACAGAAATAAATTACATTTGACAGTATATTCACACAGATTTTTTTTTTTTTTTTTGTACTGTACTCTATTTTCGATCAAATAATTACAGCCTTAGAGAACAGAAGAGACTCAAAAACAATCTTACCATCCCCAAACATTTGATCAGTAGTGTATAAGTAGATAAGTACCCAAAATGGAGTAAAAAAATCATATTTTTAAAATTGAGGTTTTTAAACTCATAATTTTGTGACAATAAATAGTATAGCATTACAAAAACATGATAGTGTTGGATAGTGAAGTGTTTCTTAAATTCATAATCTGTGTAAACATCAAATGGAAATTTGAAGATGAATTTACATTTGACTGTAAGAGCAAAGCACAAAGACGATCTTCAGTCATGCTGAGCTCCCTCTGCTTTCACTGTGAATTAGCATCTTGATACTGTCTGGCCACGGGACCATGATGGGCTGAGACGAGTGCTGTGTGATTGCTCTCCTCATGCTCAGCAGGAGCAGCAGGGACAGATTCCAGGAGGTCTCACTTTAACACACAACTGCAGAACTTGTGCTGGGATTTGGACCGTGATCACTCTGGCAAACTGCCGCCTTTTCCTCCCATCTGTGCTCCCATTGTCAAAATATGATACAATAATCCAGATGTGAGTAATCCGGACACGTAAAGCGTGCAGCCATTACTCATTCTTCTCACAGAGCCGGTGAATGAGAGGAGTGTTGTGATGAAAATGTAGATATATGGGAGCCATCCAGTAAAACACTTTTAGGATATCTAAATTGTTAAATTTAACTATGCAGTAGAGTATGTATCATAAAGTATACTTTAGTGGGGGACATTTTTGATTAGTTCTCAATTTAAAAAAAAAAATATATTCTTCAAACTATACTCTAATGGTCAACCTTCAAGTGGATACGGGTGTAATGTGCTAACACAAAAAAAGGAGACAAGAAAAAAAGAAATGGGTTGTTTCTGAATATAAATTCTGCAGTACTTCCTAGTTTTAATAAAGCTACTCTCATGGCAAGATGTAAAACGTAAAGCATTTGCGTTTGGCAGAGATGTTCAGGCCTGTCACTTCTCATCTCCATGATAATAACCTCAGCTGTTCTCTGAATGTTTGATGCAGTGGTACTGACAGCAGTATTTAGGACAATCGCTTGAGGACAGTGATTCTTTGTCATAAAAAAAAAAATAATTCTTTATTAATTCCAAAGGAACTCTATGCACTTTGCATTACAGCCTCGGACGTTTGATCAGGAACAGTCCAAAGTGGCGTTTGTGTTGACGCTGTTATCGGGCAAGGCGGCTCTCTGGGGAACTGCGGTGTGGGAGAATCAAGGCCCATGCTGCGCCTCGTTCCAGGCACTCTCTGAGGAGATGAAGAGGGTTTTCGTTCATGCGGTGGTGGGTAGGGGGGCAGCCAGACTACTCGCCGATCTCCGCCAAGGTAAAGGTTCGGTGTCGGAATATTCGATCCAGTTCCACACCCTGGCTGCAGAGTGCAGATGGAGCGAGGAGGCGCAGTGGGACAGATTCCTGCATGGGTTGGCTGACCGTGTCCAGAGAGAGATTTATATGCTGGACCTTCCTACCAGTCTCAATGGACTAATCGAGTTAGCACTATGAGTGGATGCTCGGCTGAGCAGAATGGGTCACTTCCAACAGGACCATCCGTTTCCCGGCACGGAGACCATGCGCTCTGAGAACCTGGATACGGTCAGTCCCCTTTACGACCCTGAGCCCATGCAGGTGGGTAGAGCTCGGCTTTCCCGGGAGGAGAGAGAATGGCGGAGGTCCCAAGAACTGTGCCTATACTGTGGGAGGGCGGGCCACTTCATTCACTCATGCCCGGTAAAAGATCAAGCCCGGTAGTAACTATGAGGCTACTATCGGGTGGGATCTCCACCGAGAAGACCTCATCCTCACCATCATCAACTAATCTCCTTCCGGTAAGACTAAGGTGGGCAACCAGCACACATGACACCAAGGCCTTACTGGATTCGGGGGCAGAAGGTAATTTTATGGACTTAAAAATGGCTCACCGTCTTCACATTCCTATCACCCCTCTCACGTACAAGATTTCTGTCAATGCTCTTAATGGACAACAGCTTCCAAACGTTTCACACGCTACTGAACCCATCACTCTCATCACGTCTGGCAACCACACTGAGACAATAACATTCCTCCTCATGAACTCACCTCTGGCATCTATCATACTTTGTCATCCTTGGTTCACACAGCATAATCCCAGAGTCGATTTGGGGCACAATTCTGTGTCTATGTGGAGTAATACGTGTCATGGGTCATGTCTAGTGTCTGCGTGTGCGTCTGTACCTGTGTCTGTTTTTCAGGAGGAGGCAGTGAATTTATCTAACGTGCCCGAAGAGTACCAGGACCTGAGAGACGTGTTCAGTAAGTCTCGTGCTGCTTCTTTTCCTCCACATCGTCCCTACGACTGTGCCATAGACTTAGTGCCAGGTGAGTCTCCGCCTAGGGGCAAGTTATATTCACATTCTGTTCCAGAGAGGGAGGCTATGGAGAAATATATTTTGGATTCTCTAGCATCCAAATTCATTAGACCTTCCTCATCTCCAGTGGGGGCGGGGTTCTTTTTTGGGTCTCTGCGACCGTGCATTGATTACCGAGGGTTGAACAACATAACAGTAAATAATACTTATCCTTTGCTGTTGATGTATTCAGCCTTCGAGCGATTACAGGGATCATCCATCTTCACAAAATTGGATTTAAGTAACGCTTATCATTTGGTTCATATAAGGAAAGGTGATGAATGGAAGACCGCGTTTAATACCCCTAAGGGGGCACTTTGAATACTTGGTTATGCCTTTCGGGCTATCCAATTCGCCAGCGGTCTTCCAGACACTCGTCAATGACGTGCTGAGAGATATGGTTGACCAATTCATATATGTTTACCTGGATGACATATTGATCTTTTCCTCTTCTCTCCAGGGAACACGTTCAGCACGTCAGGCAAGTGCTTCAGAGGTTGCTAGAGAATGAGCTTTTTGTCAAGGCAGAGAAATGCGTTTTTCATGCACAATCTGTTCCCTTTCTAGGGTACATCATCTCGCCTGAGGGAATGCATATGGATCCTGACAAAGTTAAGGCTGTGATAGATTGGCCAAGTCCAGATTCCCGTTTTGAGGTCCCGTAAGGCCCTACAGAGGTGTCTGGGTTTTGCCAATTTTTATCGGCGTTTTATTCGCAACTTCAGCCAACTAGTCACGCCTCTGACTGCTCTGACCTCCCCCAGAATTACATTTAGGTGGTCTGATACAGCGGAAGCTGTATTTGCCAAACTTAAGAGCCGCTTCGTTTCGGCTCCCATCCTCGTTGCCTCTGATCCATCACGTCAGTTCGTGGTGGAGGTCGACGCGTCAGAGGTGGGGGTAGGAGCAGTTCTTTCCCAACATTCTTCCACAGACGACAAGATGCATCCTTGCGCGTTTTTGTCTCATCGATTGTCACCTGCCAAACGTAACTTTGACATTGGTAACAGAGAGTTGTTGGCAGTCAAGTTAGCACTGGAGGAATGGCATCACTGGTTAGAAGGGTAAGGGGTACCTTTTATCGTTTGGACCCATTCCAAGAACCTAGAATATATTAGTACCGCTAAAAAACTCAACTCTAAGCAGGCTTGGTGGGCACTTTTTTTCGGACGTTTTGACTTTTCTCTTTCGTACCGCCCGGGTTCCAAAAACATCAAACCCAATTCTTTATCTCGTATTTTTGACCATTCTGAATTCCCGTCTACTCCAGAGTGTATTTTACCCGAGACATTAGTGGTCTCTACTCTCAGATGGGAGGTCGAATCGAAGGTTATGAAAGCCTTAGAAGGGGTAACGCCTCCGCCCGATTGCCCACTGAACCTGTTGTTTGTGCCAGAGGAGTATCGGTCTGACGTCATTCAGTGGGGTCATTGCTCCAGTATAGCGTGTCATCCAGGAGTAAATCGCACCAGTTTTTCGGTGAAACAACGATTCTGGTGGCCATTAATGGCTCGCGACATCCACAGTTTTGTTTTGGCTTGCACGGTTTGTGCCACTGGAAAGACTTCCAAACGACCCCCAGACCCCCACTCCAACCGCTGTCAGTCCCTTCGAGACCCTGGTCCCACATTGCGCTAGATTTTATTACCGCACTCCCGGCCTCCCAGGGCAAGACGGTCGTTTTAACTGTCGTGGACCGGTTTTCGAAGGCGGCTCATTTTATCCCCTCCCCAAATTACCCTCAGCCAAGGAAACAGCGGTTGCTGTCATAGATCATGTCTTTCGCTTACATGGCCTCCCGATGGATGTGGTTTCCGACAGGGGACCCCAATTTGTGTCCAAATTTTGGCAAGAATTTTGTAAGTTATTACTTGTAAGTTTTCTCTCTTCGGTGTTTCATCCCCAAAGCAATGGTTAAACAAAGAGAGCCAACCAAGATCTGGAGTGAGCATTGCGATGTTTGGTTTCCAAGAATCCTTCCTCTTGGAGCCAACAACTTTCTATGGTGGAGCAGTGGCGATTTCTTTAAGACTGCAAGCTCGGCTTCCCTTATAATGTCACAAAATTAATATGTACTAGTGTATTAACATTTTATTGACTAAAAATGCGTTAGAAAACGTTCATCTCAAAGACGAGTTCGTTCAGAATCAGTTACATATAGCAGGTCGGCTGACTCGATTTCCTTCTCATACATTCCCGCAGCGTCACAGTGCATTTCCCTATTGAAGCCCAGCGTCCATTGACTTCAATGGGGCTGCTTTGAACGGTTTTTTTCAGCGCTTCGAAACTAGACGGTCATTGGATAAACGCTGCGATTATGTCCCGCCCACGGACGCTCAGCGTCTCTGGGGGTGAATGGGGAGTGGGCTGGCCCGGACTCCAAGCTTCTGCGTGATGATTGGAGGGTCCTGTCAAAAGACTGCATCTCCTTTTGACTGACAGCGATTCTGTACTATAAGGAATCACTGAAGCTATTCGCGTTCAGTCCCATCGCGGATTTCTCAAGTTCAGTCGAAATACAAACTGCTGCAACCTATTTCTTTGATATTTGCTTGGCGAAATTGCTTGATTTTCATCATACATTTCACACAATTATACACCACATTCCTTGTTTCAGTTTTACAAAGTTTAATATTTTTTTTAGATCGTTCATTCATTCATTCCTTCATTCATTCATTCATTCATTCATTCATATAACGTTAATAGGCTAGGCTAGCGTTGTGGGTGAAACTGTGCACGATGGCAGACGGTGCTAATATTCTCGACCTGATTTTGGCGAAGCCATTTGAAAGTGTTCCTTAAGAGGAAAAACTTAGAATTAAACAGCAGGGCAGATAAACACCTAAGATTGATTTAGTGCAAAAGATAGGGAAAAATAACAGGTCTTTTCAGCTCTCCTGGTATGACAAAGTTAGCTGGCTGACTGGAAGTGCTGTGACAAATAAAATGTACTGCTGGCCATGCCTCTTGATAAAACCATCTCACGGATGTGTTGTTTGATCAAAGGTGGGGTTTGGAGATCTGTCTAACTTTGACAGGGCATTTTTGGATGGCAGGTGGATGAAACAACTGATATATCCTGCCGTGCCCAACTCTCTGTCATTGTTTGCTATATCAACAATGGATGATGATACACTGGATTGTGCCAAAGGCTTTGTGAGGAAACTGATTTTGAGTTTGTGTTCATGTTGTACACATATGAACAAATCTTCTCTGAGACTGATGTGGTCTTTGATATTGTCCAAGCCATTAATGCCAAAACAGCAGATCTCACATCAGACCCACGAGATGAGCCCATGAGAAAGCGCCGTCTGACCCAATTGCAGGATCCCCAAGTGTGATACAGAAATCTGTACATGGCCATCCTTGATAACATCTTGGAGCAGATTCCTCGACATTTTTAAAATTTGGAAAGCATGCTCTTCTTAGAAT
Source organism: Carassius gibelio (assembly GCF_023724105.1). NCBI lineage: Eukaryota > Metazoa > Chordata > Actinopteri > Cypriniformes > Cyprinidae > Carassius > Carassius gibelio. Next base: position 25,890,202 of record NC_068386.1, on the reverse strand, counting down.
TAGTCAATCCAGGGAAATTTGATGACATGAGACAGGTATTTCCAGAGAAGGCCTTCCAAAGTGTCCTGAAAAGTTATGGCCATCACTTTGATTCAGGAAGACTGAGGTCAGAACTTCAAGTCCTGTATTCAGATCAGGACTTGCAGGGTAACAGGGGAAAGCTGTGTGATTACTTGGTGTTCCTTAAAGACACGGAGTTGGACAGTGCAATGCCTCAGCTTTACAAACTGTTCTCATTAGTGGCAACAATTGGAGCTACATCTGCAGGTGTAGAAAGGAGCTTCTCCTGTTTAAAGCAACTCAAGTCCTCCACCCGAAACACAATGGGCCAAGGCTGTTTAAGCAGCCTAGCTCTGCTGGCCATTGAGAGGACACTGGTCAAGTCACTTGAAAAGACTCCTAGTTGGTACGACAGGGTCACAGACCATTTTCTTGAAAAGGAACATAGGGCAGAATTTACTTTTAAATAAATAGACAATTTTATGATGTAAGCTGAAAATGAGCTTCCCCTCTCTGACAGACCAGTAGCCGCCACTGTGGTGGAGTACGCCCACAATTCATTACCAGTGTCATCCACGAGCCTTACTCCGTTTGAATGTAGTTTAGGTTACCAGCCACCAGTTTTTGCTAGTACGGAATCTGAAGTCGCGGTCCCTTCCGCTCACCCCTTCGTCCAGAGGTGTCACCACACTTGGACTAGAGCCTGTGAGACTCTTCTCCAAGTGGGGGTGCGCACCAAGGCCAAGGCCGATCGCCATTAGTCTGGTGGCAGTCCGACTCAAACTTCCTCCTACGTACAGGAGAATCCATCCTGCCTTCCATGTATCAAAGATCAAACCTGTGTTTTGGGCACCCATTAATCTGCCAGTCCCGGTCATTAATTCACTGTCTCTCTCTCGTCTAGTGTGCTGTTGTGTGTGTCTGTGGGCGTGGTCACTGATCAGCGGTGATCAGTAGCGCCAGCTGGATTCTATTGTTTGTTCCCTTTATAAGTTCAGTAACCAGTGTCTCATGTTGTCAGATCGTTGTGCTTCCCGGTGTGTTCCTGTACCTGTTCCTGTGTCTGTCTAGTCGGATTGGATTCCCCGTGTCGTCGTCGTTTCTTCCCCGGATTTCTTACTCAGCACTGGATCACTGAGCACTGTCTCGAGGGTTTACTACACTACCGGAATACCTAATGAGCACCTTCACCAGTTGTCCACCGAGGTCCCTGCGCCACAGTTCCATCCTGCATTGTGTCCGCCCGCCTGTGCTACTGTGTTGCTATCATCATTGTCTTTATTCTGACCATTGTGCTGAGTTAATTAATAGCGTTTTGCATTTACATTCTGTTTCTGTCTTACGTAACAGAACTGAAAAAAATATTTTTAAAGGTCAGAAAACAAGAATAATTTTTTTTTACCCTTAACACAATTTAATTTTATTATTATTTTGACACTTTTTATAATTATAGTAAGGTTAAAGTTAAAAGACATTTCAAAAGGGTGGTACGGGTGAGGCCAGAAGTCCAGATAAGTCAGAAGTTCTTACCTGCCATTTAGAAATTCAATGATGTTAGTTGCAGAATCACTCACATTTGTATATGGAAATCTAATTGACTTCATTTCATTTTAAATAACAGCTGTAAAATTACAATACTAATATTATGATTGACTTAATTTCTTCATTTGAATGTAAAACCATCAACTTTTTTATTTATTTATTTACAGAAAAGGAAAATCATTTAAAATGTTGCTAAGGGCAAAGTAAAAAATAGAAGAAATCCTAACATTTTTAAAGTCAGAAAGGTCACACGTTAGTTTGGTGACCAATTCTCTACTAACTAACTGTTAACTATGACTTTCGCTGCAGTAAACTCCTTTTTGCTGCTTATTAATAGTTAGCAAGGTAGTTGTAAAGTTTAGGTACTGGGTGATTAAAGAATCTAAACTATGCTCGCACAGGATAAGGCATGAATGTGTGCTTTATAAGCAGTGTTTGGAATAATGGCGTTTAAAAGAACTGTGTTAGGTAACGACGTTATTTTTCAGTAACGGGGTAATGTAACTAATTACTTTTCCTGTCGTTACAACGCCGTTACTATTACTGGACGTTAAATGCGGCACGTTACTATGCATTAATTTAATAAACTAATCCGAACGCACCCCTGGCTCACACAGCGAGTGAGGAGGTGGGCTAATAACGAGATAAGCGATTATGATTGGGTAAGGCAGAGTCATGTGTTTCATGGTAGCCAATCAGAGCCAGTGTTTTTACACACATGCCGGCACATGAGCCAGCGGCGCCAAACACGCACACACACACACACAACACACACGCAACAGCTACACAAAGATTCGCAGCCACAGCAGAGATGGCGAATCAGGAGCAATCTGATGAAAAGCTGCCATTTTCAAGGTGAAGATATAAGCACTACTTCAAATTCATTGTGGTCAAAGTCACATGTGATGTGTACATGCAATGTGTGTCACACGCATTTACAAAGCTAGTGGCCAAAAACACTTTTCTTACAAATATAATACTTGAAGTGCAGGATAAAACGTTGACATGCAATAAATATCGAAAGTTATGTACGAACACCTGTCTGTTCTACTAATTGTAACTGACTTGTGAAAACCGTAAAAAAAAAAAAAAAAAATCTTCGACATATAGCAACTTTTTCTTTTCTTTTTACAGTAACGCAAATAGTTACTTTCCCTGGTAATGAGTTACTTTTATTATAGAGTAATTCAGTTACTAACTCAGTTACTTTTTGGAACAAGTAGTGAGTAACTATAACTAATTACGTTTTTAAAGTAACGCTCCCAACAGTGTTTATAAGTACTAATAAACAGCCAATATGCTAGTAAAATGCAACTTGTTAATAGTGAGATTTGGCCCTAAATTAAAGTGTTACCAGCAGAACCATTAAAAATAATTTTTGGGGAAGTAAAATAAAGATGAATTAAAATGCTCCAGTATATGCCAATCTCTCCTATGACTGTTTTATCTCTAACACACACACATGTTGGGTTTCCATGTTTTATGGGTTCATTCCATAGGTGTAATGGTTGCTCTACTGTCCACGCTGTATTTTCTATCCCTTTACCCTAACCCTACCCCTCAAAAACTTCATTAAATATGATTTATATGCTTGTTTCCTAGTGAAGACCAAAACAATTGTCCCCAAAAGGTCAAAATTTACTGCTATTGCTATCTTTGAAGGGATATTTGGTCCCCATAACATAGAGAAAATCCAGTACACACACACACACAAAAGCTCCATTTGTTGCAGAATCATAGACATACAGAGTGTTTGATGTGATGCTAAAGCTAAAACAAACCAGACAGGTCATTATTGCATCCAGAGAGCTTAAACAGTCTGCCATTATTGTGTAAAGCACTCATCCAGCACATGAAGAACGTCGATCCATTACACAGTGTGCTGTAATCTTTCATTTGTTCGGTAGAGCTATCGCTCAGACTTCTGTCAAAGTTCTTGGGAGATCTCTGCTGGTTAGTCTTTTATCACAGTGACAGCTTCTTTAATACATCCATATCAATGTGTGTCACACAGGACATCTGTAAAGCCCTGTGGTGCCACCGGGTCGGAAGAAAATGTGAGACCAAGTTCATGCCAGCCGCCGAGGGCTCTGCCTGCGGTCCAGAGATGGTGAGTCACGCTCACAGGACGCATTCATGTCTTCAGAAGCATCTCAACTTAAAAAGAAATCACCTCACACTCACACACTCAGCTCAAGTGGCACAAAAGCCGAGCGCTTTGTTTCTCGTCACTGAATGAGTTTAATCATTAACATCCTCTCGTGGTTCTTCAGCGTGTGACATTAAAAGAAGTCTTAAAAGAAAGCCTTTCAGGGGTTTGTGTTGTTCTTTCAGATGGGATTTTAACAGATGTTTAGTGTCTTAAACGAGTTTCCAGGGAGAGACTGCGGTGAATGCCAGCCAAATGAATGAGTGAACAATTCATGCAAAGAGTCACGAAAAACACAATCCAGAACTTGACGGTGACGTTCACAAGAGAAGCTGAGGAGATTCATGTGAGAAGTCACTGTACAGGAGGCTGGAAAAGATTTGAAAAAAAAAGAAGCATGTATTTTATGTGCCAATAATGTAATATTAAGTAGATAAAGGCCACTTAAGTGCACTTAAAGAGGGACACTCTCATGACTGTTTCACACTTTAATTTAAAGTGCATTCTAAATCATGTTTTATAAATTTTTTGTCACATTTTAAAGAAGTATACTTATTTTGATGTGTTCACTAACATAAGCACGTTAAGTACTTAATTATAATTTTAATTGTAGTGTGTTATTTGATATTACATGTAAAGTTAATTTATTGTAAATGCACTAAGTTGCAACTTCATCATCACAAGTGCAAATGCATACAAATTTCAATAAAAATGACTTTTAAGTATATTTTACTTTATCATAAATGCTTGTCAGTGCAATGAAAATAGACTATAGAAGTCATTATGAAATTAGATGTGTTTCAGTACTACTCAAGTGGGTCAACAAAAGCACTAAGTGGGACAAAATTGCAGTTATTATAAATTTAAACTTACATTTAATTTTTATTGCAATTATTATGCAACTGAGTGTCTGAAAATATCACACTGAAGTATATTGTTTTATGGTATATTATTTCTATCAAACGATTTATTTAATTTTTAAAGTGTACTTCTTTTAAATGAGAAAATTAGCACATATGAATGTGAATCCAGTTATGAACACTGCTGGATACATTTCTAGATTCCCAATCTTTAACTTTAACTAGACACTTTAAGTGGATTTTACGAGACATGCAGTAAGTGTGTGGTGTGGATTGGGTTTTACAATGAAATATTTGCTGCTTGAACTACAGAGAAGGTGTCTGATACACCGAAACTGAACTTGTGCTGTGGTCTGAACCTCATCCATCAGCCAGCCCCACAAATGGACAGACAGATGAATCAGTGTTGTATGAGATACAGTTTTCATCGTTGCTCTCGTCCCGTAGGATGCCTTTCCACTGATGCAGGCCCTTCACAGCAGATTGGGTTTAATGAGCTCATGTGGGCCTCAGCTGACCTCCTGGGGCATTACTGAAGTGGGTTAGGGGTGTGAGGGTAATTACAGTCCCGTCCTGAGCTCTGCTGATCAGGGAGGAAGAGCTCTTCTCCTACAAACACACACTCCTCGTCTCTGGCTGATACGGAGGCCAGCGCTGGTGGTCTGGATGTCTTTCACACGTGTTCCTCGAGGGGAAGTTCTGGAGGTGTTTGGTTTGTGATATATTAGACACAACAGTTTAAACCAGAGCGAGAGCCAGTGACGGTACGCAGTGCTAATGATGACAGTCTCTTCTAGGAATCCTGCCCATCTGCGTACAGGAAATATCTGCTCCGTCACATGAGACAGAGACTGGGTTTGAGTTACACAGAGGGTGTGAAGAGTGCTGGACTGGGACTGTCATTCATTCACACTTTAACCTCTCACAAAGAGATGAATTAGATGGAACGATGCCTGATTGGAATTAAGATGAATCTGTGAAGCTGGGCCATTCAAACGATCATTTTCACACTCTAATTTCTTTCCAAAACTTCTTCAGCAGAACACCGAAGGTCAATTTGTGAAAAAAAATATATATATATTTTTTTGTATTGAATCTGAAAGACTGCATCTGTTCAGCTCAATAAAGACAAAAAAAGGTTTATATTAATCATTATATTAATGATATGCATGATATTCCATGTAAGGCTGCACAAAATGAGAAAGGGAAAAATGTCTAATTGCTATTTTTTCCCCCCAAAAAAATTGTATTGTAATTTATAAATGCAATTTAAAAATAAAATGATTTATATTATAAAAAAGTATATATTGTATATATATATATATATATATATATATATATATATATATATATAATTTTTTTTTTTTTTTTTTCTCCTGTAATATTACAGTACTAATATTAATGGCCCAAGAAGCCCTTAAGTTTCTCTTTTGTTGATAATTCATGTTGTGTGCATGTTGTGTTTCCAAATGCATGTTAAAGTGGCTCAAACTTCAAGTGAAGCAGCATTTCCTGGAAAACAATCTGAGATGCTGCAAACACCGGCAAATCACGAGCTCCTCACGTGTTATTGAACACAGTGTTGCCCTCAAACATGCAGCATGCACATTTATTTAATTAAATCATAGCCTTTGTGAATTGACATGTGATAATGAATCATGCAGCCCTCATTCCACATCTTCTGAAGTCATATGATTCAACAAACCCAAATATAAGTTGCTACTCACTGAAAATCCACAGAGGCATGTGAGACAAGTGGGATCTGATATTCAGTTTCTAGCAAGCAAGGACTACATTTCAGTCTGTTCCTCATGAAGAGCATCATGTAAATCCAGCAGATGTATCTTTGTGATTCTTTTATGGTGCTTCTTTGGCATTTTGGAGATTTACATTCATTTTGTGGATTACAGTGTAAGGAAACAAGAGAAATTATACTTTTTTATTAATCTCCTTTGGTTTTCTTACAGGTGTTCATTCATTTTTTTGGGGGTGAACGAAAAAAAAGACCTTTAAAGACCATTATCGCTCTCAGATTGATGTGTGTTTCTGTGTGTTCTTGCAGTGGTGTCGTCGGGGTCAGTGTGTAAAGCAGGGTGATGAAGGTCCTAAGCCGGTTGATGGTCAGTGGTCATCCTGGTCTGGCTGGTCCAGCTGCTCAAGAAGCTGTGAGAGTGGAGTGACCTACAGAGAGAGACACTGCAGCAGCCCCAGGTACAGGACACCCACGGCCCGCTGTCTGAAGAGACAGTTCACAACAACTTCATGTTTTCAGCAGGATTTCAGTTTCTATTGAACGGTTTTCAACATTAATAGTAATCAGAAATGTTTCTTGAGCAGCAAATCAGAATATTATTCTGATTTCTGAAGATCATGTGACACTGAAGACTGGAGGAGTGATGCTGAAAATACAGATTTGATCACTGAAATACATTACATCTTAACAGATATTCACACAGAAAACAGCTGTTTTAAACCGTAACTGTAAATGGTATGTCTGATCGAATAAATGCAGTCATGGTGAGCAGAAGAGGCTTCTCTCAAAAAAATTCTCTTTTCAATTGCTTATATGTCACAAATTTAATTCAGATATCTATTTTTCTCTGCTTTAATCTCATCACAAGAGCAAAACACTTCAGAAGTACCAGATACTGTGTGTATGTTCTCATCTTTGCTGATGGAAACACAGCATTTTCAGCCAGTCAGCTTTAGATGCCATAAAACTCTATAGAAGAAGGAGGGCTCGCAGGAATGGAGACAGTGGGACACACGTGATCCATCTCATGTGAAATACTGTAATTCTACATGATTTTTCATTTCCCACAAGCAGGAATATAATAAAAATCTCCTGCATGGAAAATTGCTGGCATTGTAAGTGGGTTTGATTCGTGCTCTGATAATCATTCATCTTGTTCATCATATGATGTTTTATGCACTGCTGCACTTTATATACAAACACTATCCTCTACAGAAATTTCATTTTAAGTGTCAAGAAAATTGATTCCTTGTCAAAATAGAACGACATCTCAATTTCTCTGGCAATGCATCTCATTACTACAACAAACATTACAGCCGCTTGGCAACCGTGAGTGATTGAATGAAGTTGCTGTTGCTGTAAATCAAGACGTGTCTCATGATCTTTCCTTCTCTCTCAGGCCCATGTATGGCGGCAGGTTTTGCGCGGGCTCGTCTCGCTCTTATAAACTGTGTAACACTGCTGACTGTCCTCCAAACACCATGGACTTCAGAGCTGTCCAGTGCGCCGAGTTCAACAGCAAACCCTTCCGTGGATGGTACTACAAGTGGAAACCCTACACACGCGTGGACGGTTGGTCTAAACCTGTATCTCAACTGGTTGAGGGGATGCTTGAAAGAGATGAGGCATAGCTTTTGAGAAGATTCTGGATAGGAACATTATTTATGAAGTTAGACTGAAGTGAAGTATGTATAGCCTTCACATAATATTAACGGCCTTGAGTTTTACACCTTTTTCTGTTACTCCTCCAAATTGTAACACATGGAAAATGTGTCTTTCTCTTTCACCACACAATAAATTCAACACATGTACGCACCAAAAGAATATAAATGACTTTCAAAGTCATTCGTTTCTACACAGTCCTTTAGAAATGATGCATCTTCAAGCAGGAATGAGTGACTTGATATCTGATGAATTAGATGGAGAAAGTTGGGTCAAGTTCTATCACAGATCTGCCATATTTCAAAGTACCTCATAGTTTTTAACATGTGCTTTTCTTCACGCTTAATGCAGATCATTGGATGACTGAGCAAGCACTAGTGTTTGGTTTCATCCATGTTTGCATTAATGGAAACAATCTTTTTAGTTACTCCTGAAAATAAAATAAAAAACAAAGCATGATTCTGACATTTCTTCCATTTTTGGAGACTTTCTCAATTAGGAAATGTTGCTAGATCCATATTCTTGTTGATTGTGGAAGCGCAAAAACAACTCCAATTTTAGATTTTGGGTTAACATTGCCATTGTGAAAAACAAATAAAATTTAGCATACTTATCAAAAGAGCACTTATTACAACCAGTTATTTCCCTCTGATTTAAAGGTGAGTTAATTAAAGGATTGAGTTGGGACAGAGTTTGTAGTGGTTCTAGGAAGATTCAGAGCTTTGTCTGTCTTTCTGTAACCATTTCCAGATGTCTTCCTCCTTGCAACTTAATCTCAAGTTCCTTGGGCTTCATTAGTTGTGAGAGTCAATTAAGATAAATATCCTATGTGATATATGCTGTTCTTTAAGAATGTCACAGAGCAGGAAATAACCCATAGGTGAATACTTTTGAATTTACTGTCGACAAATCTTAGAAGACTTGTGTTTTTAGGAAACTTTGCCTGATATTCTGTGTGTGTGTTGTTCCAGATCAGGACGTGTGTAAGCTCTACTGCTTCGCTGAAGGTTATGACTTCTTCTTCGCCCTCTCCAGTAAAGTCAGGGATGGGACGCTCTGCACACAGGACAGCTCCAATGTCTGCATCGACGGCATTTGTGAGGTAATGTACAATATTCACAATTTTGAATTCTGACATGATGCAAATGCTGTATAACCTGAAGTCTTAAGTAAGTCTCTGTCTTTGTAGATATTATAACAGTAGATACCAGTGTTGGGGAAGGTTATTAAAAAAAAAAAAAAATACATTACAATATTGCAGTACTCCCTAAAGAAGTAACTAATTGCGTCATTTAGTTACTTTTTACGGTCAGTAATGTCACATTAATTTTGCATTGCTTTCTATCATCTTGTCCGAGCTTGCTTGCTTGTCTTTAATATTAAAAAGTTCTATTTTTGGCAAATATTAAAGCACTTTCACACCAAAAGTGAAATGAATAAGTGTTAGGCTGTAGGAAATGTAAATGTGAAAAGCTCAAAATCTTTCAGCTGTGCTGCCATTCTGGATTGCATGAAGAATGGGACGCAAGAGAAGAAAGTTCAACACTCTCTTCTCAAACACAAAAAAAAAAAAAAAATGATCTAGAGTCCTTTTTGTTTATTAGTTTGGTTGAATTTGGTCAGCAGCACAGACACTGATTAATAAAATGGTATTAAATACATAAAAGGTATTTGTTTAAGCATTTAATTATTGCAGGTTTTCATTTGACGGTTTTTACTCATTTTGAGGAATACAGGATCTGTTTTTGTGTAAGTGAGGTGAGTAAATGCATTTGACATTTAGTCTAGATCGACAGAAGCATCAACTCTCAGATATTTTCTTGGTAATTCAAAAGTAATGTGTTACTTTACTAGTTACTTGAACATAATGCATTACCCCCTCCACTGTTAGATATTGGCTGGCCTTAGACTAGTCATTTGCAAGAAACCTAGTAACTCTCAGCTGAAAATGTGTTAAATGCAAAATATTCTTTACTTATGTCTGTTGCCTTCTTTTGCAGTGGTTTGTTGAGTTTGTAATACATGGCTACATATGATAAAACCATCGTTCTGTTGTTTGTTTTGTTTTCCTCTGGTAATGGACTACTGACACAGTTTGTGTGTTGTCATTAAAGCCAGAGATTTTCAAGAGGATTCATCTGTAGTGAATTCTCCCAGTGATTGGTTTTATGTTTTCTTCGGCAGTGGAAATCCCTCTTGAGAGACAGAGCGATCAAATGCATTTCATCTCAGTTTCATTCAGAGAAACAAAAACACATCTTTCTGAAGGACACACACCAGTTTCATATTGTGTGTAATGTTTGGATGACTTCGGCGAGAGAGCCCATTAATATTTTGTTCCATTAAATTTGACTTCATCTGCTGTTATATTAGAAGAGAAATTGTGTTGGTATGAAATTGTGACAAATTGCAGTGGACCAGAACAATTTTAGTTCAGCGGATTTAGTTTAAAGAAGCAGTAATGATGAATCGTCATTGTTGATCAATGTTTTAGATTATACATGAGTAGCTTGCACTGAAAACATTACACAAATGTTTTTGTCACAGTGAACATGAACATACCGTCCAGCTGAGAGTATTTGGACTTGCATGTTGAAACTATTACCCTCTTGTGTTTTCTTTCTCTACATTATCTTTGTAGTGTGGAGCATCTTGTACCTCTTTATTAATACAACATGTGTGTGTGTGTGTGCTTGTGTACGTGCGTGCGTGCGTGTGTGTGAGTGTGTGTGTGTGTGTGTATCTAGCAGTGGTGTGTTGTTGTTGTCTTCTGAAATGAAGAGGCTAAATCTGATTTTGGGTTCCTTGGTAAACTCTATAGTGATACTCATTGTTGCAGATTTATTCTTACCTTTTGGACTGTCACCTATCACAAGTAATTTTTTAGAGTTTGATTTGACACAAGGGCTGATGTCAGAGTTTGTGAGTTCTTTTATTTATAGTTAAGCCATTCATTTCCATCTTTAGACTCATTAATGCCAGTTTGCGGACAAGGGCATTATCACACTGACAGCGTAATCGGCCAATTACAGCGCCATGGAGGTGACTTTTTATCTGATTAAACTGAGCTGTTGTAACTGGAATGATGATCAGCAGTGTTCAGTGCTTGCTGAGAGCTCATGATCTGTGTTTTCCAGAGAGTGGGCTGTGATAGGATGCTGGGATCCAATGCCGTGCCGGATCTGTGTGGCGTCTGTAAGGGTGACAACTCCACCTGCAAGACCTACAAAGGACAGTTCTCCAAACAACATTACATGAGCCGTATGTGTCTGTCTTTACTCTCTGAACGCATGCACGATCTACATAGGCATCTCTCTGTATGAACAGCACTCGTACTTGGGCTGGGAAAAATAACATGTTCATTTCTACAATTATATGTCCTGATTAATCGTGTTTTATCCATGTTTTCCCTTCCTACAATAGATAAATAAAAATAGTATTTTCTCAAATATCATTTTGCACATTTGTGTCACATTTATTATAATAGATTTATGTAAATATAGTTTTAAGTTTTGAACCTTATAAGTGACTCAAAAGAAAATAATGATGTCTATGTAATCCAAAAAATAATAATAGGTAAAACAGTAATTGCATTCAAAATTGCATTTAACTATAATAATTGCATTGTCTTGTGTAGAGTACTACCGTGTGGTGACCATACCGTCTGGAGCGCGCAGCATCCGTGTGACGGAGCTCAACTCCTCCAGCTCTTATCTGGCCCTGAGGAATCTGCAGAGGAAGTACTACCTGAACGGACACTGGACCGTGGACTGGTCCGGACGACACTCCATCGCTGGGGCTGTGTTTGACTACAAGAGACCCTACAATCGTCCAGAGAGCCTCACCTCCACTGGACCCACCAATGAGACACTGGTGGTTGAGGTAGTAGATGCCTGTAACTTTTTTATCTGCCATAATTACATAATTGTATTGCCATTATCCTGTACTTACTGCTTATTGTACTTCTGGTTTTGCTAACTGCATTTCTTTGCCTTGTACCTTACATGTGCAATGACAATAAAGTTGAATCTAATCTATTCTAATCTAATCATACTGCTTGCCAAATTCTGGTGTTATAGTGTAAAGTGTTCATCTCAAATGCACCGTTTTCAAGCCAAAAGAGTCCAAAACAGCTCTAAACAAATATATGTATGTGTGAGACAACAGGAAGTGTTATTATGGATTCGTATTTTGTCCAAAAGCAAATGTTTCTTACAAACATGCAGCTTTTGGCTTTAGTCATTAACTGATGGACTGAAAATGATATCATAGAGAGAATACCTGCAGTCCTTCTTGTCAACAAGTCTCTTCAAATATCTAATAATTTCACTGTTTTATTTAAATCCATAGTTAGTTGGAATATGGTCCGACTTCCCAAAAACTTGATGTTTACTTGAAAAAAAAAAAAAAATACAATTGTAATGTGTACACATTTATTCAAGGTCTAATAAAAAATAATTATTACTGTCACTTTCAAATATGTCAATTCAAATATTATAATGTTATTTAAAAAAATTCCAAAACCATATGAAACCAACATTAATCGGTTAATTAATAAGCTCTTTTTTTTACTTCAATTTTTAAATGCTCTTTCACTTCATTGATATTTATATGTCATTGACTCTTTTATCATGCAGATGGAAACTATTTGTGTTCCTCTAAGGAATGAGATTATAGTTAACAGATTTGAATGTGTTAATGACAGAATGTTCTGATAGCAGGAGACATCGTTCAACATCACAGCATGTGGACAGCATTCTGTCGTAAAACAGACTCAAGAGATGAAGAAGAAAGGATGTGAGATTTCCTGTGAGGTGGATGGTGTTCATTAGGTCTTGTGTGTTTGTCCCTGCACAGGTTCTCATGCAGGGCTGGAACCCGGGCATTCAGTGGGAATACACACTAACCAAAGAGCATACAGAGCGACGCAACCAGCCCAAACACAACTACACGTGGGCCATCGTTCGCTCGCAGTGCTCAGCCAGCTGTGCAGGAGGTACGCCGTCAGTCTGAACACAGCTGTAGGCCAGACATTACACTGCGGTCACATGTTCAAACCTTAACACTTTAACTGCACCAGTCTGCTACGGATCTTCTGGAGGTTTGTAATTCTGGTCCAGCCCAAAGCTCATGAAACTGTTGATCGCAATCCACATAAATTCTTTCATAAGCACTGATTACATTTACACATGTTCATTATTAAATGCATATGCACAGAAAACTGAATCAAAATTGTGTATTGATTGGCACATTTATATTTATGCATTTGGCAGAAAACTTCATTCAAACCAACTTGTATTGCATTCAAGGTATTGCTTTTCATCGGTTCATGCATTCCTAGAAAAACAAACCCATGATGACCTAGGCATTGCTAGTGCATTGCTACTATTTAAAATAGTTATTCTAGACAGCTCTATATGGCACTTATAAGCAGCAATATCAGATTTGTCAACAATTCCTTGTTTTGAACCATACGTTTTCAATGAATCATTTGATACAGTTAAAAAAAAATCAATCTGAAAGATTTTTTAATGCGTCAGATTTGATATGATTAATGAATACATTTCAGCCTGTTATCCCTTAAACAAAGATAAAAAACTTTATTTAATTTCCACTTTTAGAGCACTTAAAATCTTAAAACGTAAATGTATATAAAAACTACACTTGCAGAAAAAATAATGTTAATAAAATAAAAGGCCACTTAAGTGACTTAAACTATATACTTTCTTGACTATGTTTCTTATCACTTTAGAAGACTTTTACAAAGTGCACTTTGCAATGATGTCAAATTAAAACATGCCTTTCAAGGACATTTTCAATTATTATGTTTTAACCTTTAGTAAGAAGTAACACTTATTATTGACTAAAATACTAGAGAACATATTTGTTTATAATTTTAACTGTAGTGTTTTATTCTGTATTATTTAAAATTACTTAATTTAAAGGTTTAATAGAAATTACTTAAAGTTTAATATAGTTCACCATAAATATTGTCAGTGCATTCAGTAGTAACTCTTTAACCATATTTCAAAGACAATATAAGAAATGATTAAATTAAAAAGATGTACTTAAATCACTCTCAAGTGTGTCAAAAATTATAAAACAATGCATAATACAAATTTAATCAAAAATACATTTTCATTCAATTGCAATTAACATGTAACATCACATTCAGTTCACACTTATATAATAATAATAATTATTATTTTTTATTTTTTTTTATGAATATTAATTCCAAAAATAAGTACTCTTATTAAAAGTATACTCTTTTTTAACAGGGATTCTGTAAAACTTGTTGCTCTGTTGAATTAATTACACATCTCTCTGCATGAATCCATTCTCTGAATGATCCGAGAGAAAGCATTGTAGTGTGTTTCTGAAGCGTATCTGCTGGTCTGTGCAGGTGTAACTCTATAGTTGAGCCTCAGGGGAGTCTCTGTGGTCTGTTCCCATCATTAGGGCTGACATGGGCCATACCTATTTGTGAATAATGCCACAGGACATTATGTTCATGTCAGCTCAAATTCATCACATTTTGGTGTACTGTATGTAAGTCGTTTCATCAAAGGCGTTGAGTTGTTGTTGTTTGTTCCTCAGGTCAGATGGTCAGTAAATCAGTCTGCTACAAGGACCTGAGGGTTCAGGTGAACGCGTCTCACTGTAACTCACGGTCTCGTCCGTCCACCGGTGTGACGTCCTGTAACACACAGCCCTGTCCCGCAAGGTAACGTCTTCACTGACCTCCTCTCATCTGCAAACACACTGTGAAAGACCTTAGAGAAAGGAACCAGTGTTCATTTAGTACTTTTTATATACCGTTGTAGTATTTATTCATATTTTGAATTGTTTTTTGTTTTTATTATAATTTAAGTTTAGAAATTTATATATATATATATATATATATATATATATATATATATATATATATATATATATATATATAGATTTAATTAATTTCATCTCAATGGTACTAAAACAAAATTCGCCAAAACTCGCAAAAGTTCATTTAAGTCTTTAATATAATTCAGATTTGTATATTTTATTTAATTTCAGCTTTATTTCAATTAACAAACAAATGTTTTCCAGGCTTTAGTTTTACTTAACAATAAAGGAACCTCTCAAAATCAGAGTTTGTATTTTTACTCCTCTTCTAATGTCAGTATGAAACAGTAACTCACAAGTTCAATCTTAAGTTACATACTTTTAGTTTTTATTTATTTATTATATATTTATTTATTTATTAAGTGGTTAAGGATGTAACAGTTCACTCAACTCACAATGTGATATGACTCAAAATACTGATTTCATGATACAATTTTCTCACAATCTTTATTAATAAAAGGAGATTTAAGGCAAATTATAAATGAAAAGGTGTCCTTTTATTATTTCTCAGACAAAATGCTGCAAATTGAAATATGTCAAATAACAACACTAAATAGAAATGTTAAAACATACATATTACAAATAAATTAATTATCTTCAAATAAACAAGCTAAGGCTTTCCCTGTGCTCTTTCCATTTGAAATTGCAGTCAACCACTGCATTTTACTCTGCATAAGCTGCACGAGCAGTTTTGATTTAAATGAAATCGTATATTTAGAAATTTGAAGCAAAATCAGAACAGTCTGACTTTAGATTTGTGAAACTTTAATACATATAAAAACATATCTGCATGAAACAGAAACAGCAGAAGCTCTGAATAAGACACAGTTCCACTCTCTGACAGCAGGTGGCGCTTGTGGAGCAGCAGTGAACACTACTTTAATGTACGGAGGCAAGATGATAAGAAAATATCACTGTTCTGAAGACAGTCACTTCCCTTCAGAGACACATTCGTATAACCCCCCGCATACCTCAAATAGTTGATGGTTGAGATGTTAAACGAATCAAAATGGGGGGCCATTGCGATTCATTTAACATCTCAACCGTCAACTATTTTTATCGATTTTCTAATGGCTCGGGGTGCATCGTTACATCCCTATCAGTGATGCAATAGAAGAACCATTTCTTTTCTGAACCTTTTTTTTCTTTGTGTAAAGAGCATTTCAGTAATCTGAAAAACCTTTTGCCAATGCAGTGGTTCCATACAGTTCTTCAATGAGCCATTAATGCCATTGTTTTATTATCAAGAGTGTATTTGACAAGAGACACAGATATTGTCTGATCTCATGTCACAGCAACAGACCTGTGTGTGTGTGTGTGTGTGTGTGTGTGTTTGTGTGTGTGTGTGTGTGTGTGTGTGTGTGTTTGTGTTGTTTTAAACCTCACTGCTCATGTTTTCTCGTGTCCCTCATCAGATGTTTTAGAAGCATCTCCATGGCAGTGTCATGCATGGCAAGGTTTCGTTTCACATATCAAGTCTAGTCCAGCTAGACTCCAGGGCAGAGTAATTCCCAGTAATGTCCAGTGGCTTGAAATGACGCTCACGCAGGTCTGCCAAAATCTCAGTTCACAGAGGTCCAGTGCAGCTGACAGAGAGACACCGAACAGCTCCTCACGCAGTGTCTCTGAGAGCTGCTCTTAAAGCATTAACGTGTCTGAGACTCCCGTAAACCTGCCCGGCGCTCAGCTGATTGTTTCCCAAGTGTAGCTGTGTTTTCTTTGGCGGTGAAATCCAGCTCTTTCTCCCCTGTCTCTTATTTTCGCTCAGTTTCTCACATATCTCCAGTGAAAGAGACAGATCACGCACTATAATCCTGCTAAGCATCTACATCTGTATGCCGTCATTAACACACAAAACACACAGCTGCTCTTTCTGATGGGAAAACACCGCACTGCTGCTTCTCCTGCTTCACTTCTACACTCAAAGACCTGGGCATCTCAAAATTACAAGAAGAATATTCATAATTATCATTGACATTATATTTTATTTGTGTTTCATGTACACTTAAAATCAGGCATGTACAGAAATCATTCTATAATTCTATAATTCAAATTCTGTTAATTACTCTTATTAATCATTACCATTTGGGGTTAATATGTGTTTTTTGTGTGTTTTTTTACAAACATTTTTAATACTTTAATTCATTAAGGATGCATTAAATTGATCAAAAGTTGTCAGTAAATCAGTAAATCATCATATTTTCATGATTTCTGAAGATCATGTGACACTGAAGACTGGAGGAATGATGCTGAAAATACAGCGGAGCATCACAGAAATAAATTACACTTTAACAGATATACATATAGAAACTTTTTTTTTTTTTTTGGTCAAATAAATGCAGCCAGGTGAGCAGAAGAGCCTTCTTTAAAAAAAAATAAAATAAAAAAAAAACAACAGAAAGAAAAAAAATCTTACCACTTTCGGATAGTAATGCATGTTTTCCTATTTATTTTATAAAGTATAAAAAATGTATATAATATTTTAATCTAATTAATTATATGATATGCCTAGAAATTTTAAAATAATGTTCTTGTATTAATATTTGCAGAGCTTTTTAATACACAAATATTTAATCAAAAAGTTTTCTTCAAATGCCTTTAAAGGAGCTTGTCTGATCTCAATTGATAAATTTTTTTTTTTTTTTAAATCCAGTTTTGGGGTAATAAAGCTGCACTTTAACACATTCACCTGGATTGAGAGAACCTGCGTCCCATGAGCCTCTGAGCCTCGTTTAGTGACTGAAACAAACAGGGCATTTCCCCAGCGCCTGTGAGAACACGCTTCATCCATCATGTTTGCAGGAACTTAAAGCTGGTTTGATGGCTGACAAAAAAGGGCATTGCCCAGTAAACATTGTTGGGTTGAATTGACCCACTGATGGGTGTCTGGCAGCTCGGTCTGGGCGAGGCGGGGTGAAGGGTCACCTTGGCCAACTGGCAGGTCTTGGGTGTACCCTACATTACTCACATGTTGGCATCACGTTCAACCATTCCTGGGACAGTGACAAAGGTGACCTCACAACCCTGACCCCAGATCAGCATCAAATCTGGACAGTTGTAGACTAACACACGGTTATTGGATTTGACAATTCATGCAGGGATATCCGAGAAACAGAGACTGTGACGCTGATCGCTAGAGACACACGAGAGGCCTTTCTGCACTTTTTTTAAGTTTGTTGTTTGTTTGTTGTTGTTGCTTCTATGGTTTTTCATGATGTTTGACGTTCAGATACGAGTTTTTGTGATTTAAGATGTCAGAACTGTTATTATTTATCCTCCATGACTGTGCAACAACCTCTTTTGACAGAATAATCTGAGCTGAGACAATGCAAACGAGAAATATCCGACTCTGTCTCGACATGCACAGTAATATGGCTAATGCACTGATTTATGATGTAGGATATTGAATATGCAGTGAGCTCATAGCTATTCAGGAGACGCTGGAGAAACGCTTTCATGATGAAGGTTCATGCTTAACCTGCTGCTGAACAAGCGTGTCCTGCAGGATTACTGTGAGGGTTCGGGTCTGCTGGGACTGAGGAACCAGACAGGACTGGCTTTATGGCGAGGGAAGAGTGACACGTTAAAGCTCAAAGGAAACGGAGTAATGCAGGACACATCACAGCATGACAGACGCGTGTGAACCTGGGCATTGAGCTCACAAATAGATCCTAGAATAGGGGTTTTTCAACCAGCGGTCAAAGATTCTCAAACTAAATATCCTCTCAGCTTTTTTAATTACTTTTTTAAGAATGTTTGCAATGTATGCAACCTTTTTATGAACATTGTTAATGTAAAAATACTAGGTTACACTCAAAAAAAAAATGTTTGTCTAAAAATAAATAAATTTAAATAATGCAATAGTTTTCACTGATCATTTTGAGTTAATGCAACTTCTAATGGAATTATGGTCAAACAACAAACTACACTGACTAAACAATAATAAAATATGACTTCATTTAAACTTTTATTCTGCTTATCAAAGTTCTGTGCAAAGCATGCTGGGAACTAATTAAATCAATAGATTGTTTAACTGCAACCATGTATATTCTGTACTTATGTTGTGGTAAATTTCCTGAATTTAAGTTCAATTAAATTAAAAGTTGTAATAATAGCTATAATTTTGTTTTTGTTTATAATTTATTAACAGTCTGATAATTTTCAGTTTGGGTCTGGCTTTCAGTGATGTTGTAATGATGAACGGCTATAATTATTAATCTTATACCCAAAAATTAAAGAGTTATTAGTATCAATAGTGAATAATAATGGCCATCATGAAAAGCCATTAAACAAATATTAAAATCAAATATTAAAAATACTGTCATTGTATTGTTTATAGATAATTTGGAAAGTCAGTGTGAAAATATATATATATATATATATGACAGCAAATTTTTCATTTTAGATGTGCTCAATAATAATTAATTAGATAGCAATACGCAATTAAATTTGTATTTATTTATTCATTTAATTGAATTAAATTTTAGTAGCATAAAAAATATATAAAACATGGACCGACTTGCTGTTTTAATGCAGTCAACATTAAATGGACAAAATTATTTAAAACTGTAAAATAACGCTTTACTGGGTTTACTGGGTTGTAAAGACCTCTGAGTTGGGATCATTTTAATACAGTCATGTGTTGTGTTTAGACTAGCCACTTGTCTTTCTAGGTTGACTTTATTTTAGATAATAGTTGACACAACATGTTTAGTAGCTCACTTCTTTAACTGAAGTTAATAAGGTGTGTGTCATACACACACATTACAGATCCATATGCACTGGTCTCCGAGGCTGGAGAACGGATCTCCGTAACGCATTGGTGATGACGGACGCGCCGCTCTACTGTCAGCGAAAGTATCAAACAACATATCAGCAGGTGTTGATGGCTTTAGACTCTGGGCCCATCCCAAAGACTCGCCTGTCATTACCGTTACATCAGCTTCTCGTGAAATCACTGACAAAGAGAGATGATAAGCACAAGATCCAGCTGGCAAACACCCTAGAAACTGCAGTAGTTATTCTCTAAAGGCCACTCTAAAGACCATAGCAACTGCACAGCAACACCCTGGCAACCACCCACAATGCATCATGGCAGGGATTTCAGCAGAAACCATTTCTTCAGATGTGGTTGAGAGAGCAGTGTTGGGTGTTTGTAAGATAGACACTCGTGTCTGATAAAAGCGGCTGCTCTGGCACACAGACGATCTTCTAGTTGGAGATCTTGTGTCCTCTTATGTCAGTCTTCCCAGAAAATGCTGACTTGGTTCTGTAAAGTGATCCGTCCAAGTATTGAGTCTCCATAGGCTTCCTGACCTGAGAGAGAGAGAGAGAGAGACATAGAGAGAGAGAGAGAGAGAGAGTGAGAGAGAGCGTCCAGCATGAATGTGAAACTAAAAAAAAAAAAAAATTAATAAACAAATATGTACTACAAGGATATTATACATATTATACAAATACTGAATATTATTTGCAATTAAATGAAAATGTATTGTAGTTTAAATTTATATTAAATGCATTTGGCTAAATTGTAAAAGTGTTTGGGGGGGGGGGTTGACACAAGCAAGACTTAAGTACAGCTTTATATGTAATTTGATAATGACTTATATTGCCTTTGAAATATGGTTAAGTGTTACTGCTGAGTGAACTGATAAGCATTTATGGTAAACTAAAATATACTTTAATGACATTTTCTTTGCAGCTTGTATTTAAATGTGTTAATGTGTTACATTTGTAAAGATGTTGCAATTTAATGCATTTAAAGTACAGTAAATTCATTTTAAATGTAATATCGAATATCACACTACGGTTTAAATATTAAAACTTAATGATTTAAAATGTACTTTAAAGTAAAACTTTGACATTATTACAAAGAGCACTTTTTAAAAAAAAATTTACTTGTTAAGAACAGATGCCTTTTGTTTCATTCATTTTTGTATTATCTGCAAGAACATATCAGCATATATATGCTTTTAAGGTTTAAAGTACTACAAGTGCACGTTTACTACAACTAAGCACACTTGTTCTTCTTCAGGGGCTCTTTGTGGCAACACTGAAACGGCAGCATGTACTTGAGTGCATTTTGGAAGGCAGCTGTGTGTGAAATCAAGCTTGCGCAGCTAAAAACATTTGCGTTCACACTCAGAGATTATGATCTGGGGTTGGGAATTTTCACTCTGTGTCTCCCCGCTATAACAGCAGCCAAACATTTGCTGGTGTCTATTCCAGTGTCCTGATGAATGCATGATGGTGTCACGACTATAACAGGTGCTTCAGACAAGAGCTCCGCCAGTGAGCAGTACTGTTAAAATACTGTTTGAGTATACTGTCTCTCTCTCACACACACACACACACACACACGCTGAGTCTTTCTGCTTCATTAGCTGGCCTCTGTAAACACCATTTATTGCATCATGTTTATCTGATGTCCTGTGTGCTTGGCTTCAGACTCTGGGTTCATGAGAGGCCAAGGTTACAAACCCTCCAAACTCAGCACACACATACTCACACACACTGCATTAGATTCAAAAGATTAAACCACCTGCAAATGTGTCTGAATCAGGTGTTTTGCTGATTTTAGTGGCTCTGCTCAAGTTTACACAGGTGTGGAGAATCACATTAATTTTCCACTAACCTCAAACAAACACAATACTTTCTTTGTTGACAGACCTCATTCGAAACATTGACTAAATACTTGAGAAAGTAAACTTAACACACTGGGGAAGAAAAGAAAAAAAAACACAGTGTAGAGTGTTTTTTGTCTTTCTTCCCAATAAATGACCCTTCCCTTACAAAAGCAGAAGTTTATCGAAGTTTGCCATTAGTATACTTTAAAAATTAAACAGAAAAGTCTATGTTTGTCCTGTAATTGTACTTAAGAAATGTGCAAAAATATAAAATGTATACTTTAAGTACTGTATAAATATAGGTGCAGTATTAAAACTAGTGGTAACACTTTAGATTGTGCAGAGTTTCACTTAAAAGTATACTTTTATCAACTAAAAAGTGCAACAATTTAGTCCCAAGAAGTATTGAAATGACACTTACATTGTAGTACAATGATTTTAGTATATCACTACATGAAGTGTACTAGGAAATAACTTTACTTAAGTTTACATAATAAAATAAACTTGAAGTGTGCTTCTTTTTTTGTTCTGGATTATTTTGAAATGTAGTTTTTCAATGAATGACTTAATCCACATCTACTCATATGCTGACACTGTTATTACGTGCTGTAAGTAGTTAGTTGTGTGTCATCTCTTTAACACAGACAGCATGTGCAGACACACTTATCGTGTATTTTAGGGTGCTCCATTATTTGATCTTCAATCCTCAGTGCCAGAAAAGAGCGTGGAGAAGCCATTACATCATGGAAATAGGTGTAGGTTCCCATTTAAAGCCTGACATCACTGCGGTCGGATAATATCAGACGTGTGTGATCAGATTCCTCCATGCACAGCATCTATTCTTCTGTGCTGTATTGAAATAAAGTTGTTCGTTTGTAATGTTTGAATGTAACACTAGCATAAAACTGGTAGATATATAGTGTACCATAATAGAATATAATGCCCATCTTCAGTCACATTTATGTGACAAATAACTAAAGTCTGATTGGCCAGACAAGTGCCAGCTGCATCATATGCATTACAGCTCGAATCACAGAGACTAAAAGCTGAACCCTTGTGAAATCATAGCTGTGTGAATGTTTAATCCAGTTCATAATTAACAAGCTCACATAAACATGTTTATGGCAACAGAGACACAAGACCACATATTCCCTCTGATATATTATAAAGTGCCTTTAATTACTACAAACATCCAGCCAATGCATTGCCAAATTATTACCTTTTAAAGCAGATCAAATGTCTGATTGCACCATACTGATATGGGATGTGTTTTAAAGAGAATGCTGTTTTTAAGATGAAGGCAGATCCAGTCCCGACAGCGATGGATGGCATTGGTCAGAGCTGTGAGAAATAACCTGTAGGATGTTTGAATGTGCTGAGGGGGATTTCAGGTTGTTTGGGGACGGTAGGGTGAAGTGATATTTTGACTGGTGGGCTGCACCTGATGATCAGTGTGTCTCAGTGTTAACCCTCCCCTGACCAGAGCTGAGACTTGTTAAAATGCTTGTCTTGATGTTTAAATATAGCAATTGATGCAGTTTACTGTATAACGAGCATGATGTAATATGTAGTACAATAGTTTTTCATTGCCTTTGCAAAAAGAAATGCTATGGGAAAATCTTTGGTTTCACTCTGGCCATGTGATAAATGTTAGTGATTCTTTAAACACAAATAACTCCCTTCGGATGTAAGGCACTTATGTGTGTGTGTGTGTCTGTGTGTGTGTGTGTTTCTGTACACCACAGCTGGCGTGTGGAGGGCTGGGGAGCGTGCAGCCGCAGCTGTGGATCCGGAGAGCAGATCAGACAGGTGCGCTGTGTCCAGAAAACAGGCCCGGATCAGGTGGACACTGTGACCGATGAGCGCTGTGCACAACCACCGCCGCCTCGCAGACAGAACTGCAACACACACACCTGTCCACCCGTCTGGAGCGCTGGACACTGGTCGCAGGTTAGAGCTCAATCAGACAACTCTGTGGCAATCAATCAACAGTGCATCATATACAGTCTACATACAGTACTAGTACATACAGTACAGTAGGCTATGTAAAGTGCTGCGTAATGGAGTATAGAAGAAATATTGCTAAATATATCTATGGTGGTTATGACCCTTCCTCATAAGGGTCAACATGTTCACAAAATAATCTAATTGTGGCTGACTGTGAATAGTGCATCTGTAACTGAACACTTTTGTGCGATGCTGCATTGAGTGCACCTTTAATTCTACAGTTAAAACTTCACTGAGTAACACTGTCTTA
The DNA here is from genome assembly GCF_023724105.1 of Carassius gibelio. Lineage (NCBI taxonomy): Eukaryota > Metazoa > Chordata > Actinopteri > Cypriniformes > Cyprinidae > Carassius > Carassius gibelio. Next base: position 25,866,471 of record NC_068386.1, on the reverse strand, counting down.
CAATACTATTGAATGTTTCCCACCAGTGTTCTCGCAAATGTGGGAAGGGGGTGATGAAGAGAGCGGTGGCGTGTGTGAGCAGTGGCTCTTACTCCCGCGTGCTGCCGGATGCCTCCTGTGCCGCTCTGCCCAAACCCAGCGGCCAAGAGACCTGCGTGATCAAACGCTGCCACAAACAGCGCAAGGCCCAGTGGTTCGTCTCCACCTGGCAACCGGTAAAACCTCCGCAGAATACTAGCATAGCATTGGTGTGGTGTGGTGTGAAAGCAAATATTTGGAGTTGTGACCCCATACTGCCACAAAGGGATTGTCCTTTTAATTATACTGTAGCACTTCGAGTCACTTTAAAAAATATATATATTCTGCTTAAGGACAGATTTCTACTATTGCAGGCCTTTCATATTTTACATTTACAATTACAGTATGTGCTACATTTTTAAACAATTGGTGCTTTGTTGTTCCTTCGTAACATACAATACAATACAAAACAAATGTAATTTATGTAGCATAATTTAAAACCACTACAATTGACCAAAGTGCTTTCCAGCATCATTACATACAGTCACAAAAACAAAAACGAAAAATAAAAAATGAAATCCTAATGAGTATGATAAAGTGTAAAATCAACACTAAAAAGATACGATTTCAATCTAGACTTAAAAGCATCCACAGATGGTGAAGATTTAATGTGCATCAGAAGGACTTTCTCATAGGACCTAATTATTCTTGTATTTTCATCAGGAATTAAAAGGTCAACAATATATTTTGGGGCAATGCAGCGCTTTAAAAACCATCAACAGAACCTTAAACTCAATTCTAAATTTTACAGACAACCAGTGTGAAGAAAACAGAACAGGGTTTCTCTCCCTTTTCTTTGTGTAAGTCAAAAGTCTGTGAAATACCTATATATAAAGAATTACAGTTATTGATGCATGATGATACAAAAGCATGAATAACAATCACCAGTTCCTTAGAAGTGAGAACTGATTACTGATTAGAAATAATTCTGAGTTGATAAAATGCAGCCTTCACAACACTAGTAACCTGTTTATCTAAAACTAAAGCCGAATCCATTATAACATCCAAATTCTTGACATGATCTGAAACACAACATCATAGAGGCCAACCTACTTATAATTTCATTGGAAGCAGAAAAGGGTCCAAAGACAACACACTTAGTCACATTAGTATTAAGATGAAGAAAATTGCTTGCCAACCAGACTCTAATACTAAATACTAAATGAGTCCATCAAAGGATTGAGAGCCATTTGGATCTATTGGAATATATAACTGGGTGTCATCTGCATATAGATGATACATAATATATTATACTTGGGAAACATTGAGCCCAGGGGGCCAATATATAGTGAAAATAAAATAGGTCCAAGTATTGAACCCTGTGGCACACCACTATGAAATTTAGCTAATGTAGAACACAAATCTCCAAGGCAAACCGAGAATTATCTATCTTTTACTTGTGATTTAAACCAATGTAAGGCAGAACAGTAGGGCTACAATAAAATACCATGATCAACAGTATCAAATGTAGCTGTGAGATCGAGTAAAATAAGAATAACTAAATGTCCAGAATCATTTTGCATTCTTGTAAATCGAACCCCTGATCTTGAACACATTTGATATTGGTTGTGATATTCTCTCTTTTTCTCTGCAGTGTTCAGTGTCGTGTGGAAAGGGGCTTCAGCTGCGTGTCGTGAAGTGTGCAGAGAAGGACACCGCAGGAAAATATAGAGAACTGTCTCCCAAAAAGTGTCAGCATGTGCCCAAACCCTCCATGGAGCTCCAGAGAACCTGTGTGCTGTCAGACTGTCCCATGTCCTCTCCGCACAGCAGACCGGACTGGTACTCATCACCGTGGTCTCAGGCAGGTCTCCCTCGTCCCACACCCATCTGACATCATGAGCTCAGCAGAAAGACAGGAGCTTGATGTTGTGTTTTGTCTTGTCTGCAGTGTACGGTGTCGTGCGGAGGGGGCGTTCAGGTGCGCTCCGTCCAGTGTCTCGTTCATGGACGTCCCTCCTCTGGCTGTGTCCTACAGATGAAGCCTATGATGTCCCAGGCCTGTAACACTGCATTCTGCCCTCAGCCAGAGAAGAAAGGTCTGTTGCAAGCTGGGATGTTATTCTATCACATAATACTTGTTATGTAACAAATATGCATTTGAGAAGTGTTTTTTTTTTAGTATTGAGATTCAATTATAGATTTGTTGTTGTTGTTTTTGTTTATATTTTTAATTAGTTTTCTAATTTTACAATTTTAGTTGAAGTTTCACTATTTTTTTATAATAAAGTCATTTTTAAATGTCTGTGCAGTTTTTAATGTTTTAATTTCATTGTTTAGTTTTAGATATTTTAGTATCTAAAATTAAACAAATGAAATTAGTGCTGTCAGTAAATTATAATAATCAGTAAGCAGATGTAGGATGCATCCAAGATGTAGGTGAATTTGTTTATTCAGTAGAACACAAAGTGAGATTTTTAACTGAAACGGTTGTAGTCTGTCAGTCTTATAATGTAAGTGTATTTTATTTTTGGGTGAACAATCCCTTTAAATATTGTTTCATTTGCTGAACTCTCATTAGAGATAGAGAGAAAGAAAGAAAGAAAGAAAGAAAGAAAGAAAGAAAGAAAGAAAGAAAGAAAGAAAGAAAGATAAATAACATCTTTACTACTGAAGAGAGAAAGAGAGAGAGAGAGAGAGAAAGAGAGAGAAAGGCAATTGACATTTTTACTATTGATAGCATGTTTTGGTGTTTTAACTAACTAGATATTAAAAAAGTGTTTTGCTAATTGAAATAAAGTTTTAAAAAATATATTATAAATATTAGATTTAAAAAAAATCTTAATCAAAAATTTGAAATATGGCCTTGGCAACTAAGCTAAAAAAATAAGTTACATTTGCTAAAACTGTAATGAAAATAAAATATATATAATAATAAAAATAACAAAAGCACACATAGTCAATTACTAAACTTTAAAAAGTTGAAAACTGAAAATATGCAAATAAAAACTATTAATAAATATTATAATAGCATATAATAATACGAAAAAGCATATAATCCTAAAACAAGATTTCTGCCTAATATCAATTTTTTTTTGTTTGTGATTAACAAATTGGTTTAAATGAAATGGTTAAAACGTACACAGAACATGCTGGTTAATACTTTTGTTTAGGGACCAAATCTCACTGTTAGCTAGTTGCTTATAAGCATGCATATTACTAGCATATTGGCTGTTTATTAGTACTTATGAAGCACATATTAATGCCTTATTCTGCATGACCATATTGTAGATGCCTTAATCCTTAAACTCAATAACTTAACCTAACAACTAACTTACTAACTTTTAAAAAGCAGCAAATTGGGAGTTTACTGAGGCAAAAGTTGTAGTTTGGCTAATTTTATTTTAAGGGGTTCTTGTTACGTTACATGTACTAACTGTTATAATTGCAATTAATTATGCATAATTACATGCAAGTAACCCTAAACCAAACCCTCATTCTAACCCTAACCGTATAGTAAGTACATGTGGCTAATTATTTAAATCAGTAATCAAAAGTATAATTACACTGTAACAAAGACACCTTAAAATAAAGTGTAACCATGGTTTGTTATTAGTGAGAATTGCTCCCCAAACTAAAGTGTGACTCTCGTGTATCCCAAGCTACTGCGTAACACCGTGTTTCTCTGTGCAGATGAGGTCTGTAAGGATCATTTCAGCTGGTGTTATCTGGTGCCGCAGCATGGCGTTTGCAACCACAAGTTCTACGGGAAGCAATGCTGCAAGTCCTGCTCTCACACGAACCCGTGAGAACTTCTGCTCTAGATGTTTGACCGTGACCTTCTGAGCCCTGGATGGAGCGGAGCAATGCCCTCTCTAGTGCTGCGCTCAACACATACTGAACACAAAGACTTTATTAAAGACTCCGAGTGGCTTGTTTATCTGGAGAATGACACAGCCAAGAACAGCGAGACTGTCAGTGTGCCGCTCTCTGCAGGAAATGACATCATCAATAAAGCCCTCTGGAGGCGATAGCGTGTCAGTGAGGGTGTGAGGACTCCTTTCATTATGTGTCATGGAGCTTCAAATGCATGAACATGTGTTATGTTTTTCCATGAACATGCCTCATTATTTCACACATAAATGGACTAAATGCGTCTCATAGTGGCAGCAGGAGAATATGGAGTCATGTAGTAGAGCTACATTCATTTTTTGGTGCTATATGTTAATATTAATGGCAGCCAAGCAGCTGTTGCATAACAGGGGTTTTAAATTAACATCACAATAAATCAGCGCTTTTGTATGATTGATATTAATTCTTTTATTTATTAACAATACTGCAGTATACCAGAATGCTCTTCTGCTGTAACATTGTGTTATACGGCTTTTATGTTCCTGTTTAACTTTTGGGTGTAGTTGCACGATTGGTTATTTTTGTATGTGTTATCGTGCCTTCACTGTACTGTTACATATTTGGGTGTCATTATTTTCGAGGAAAACAAAATGCCAATTAAACTAGTTTAATGAACAGTAAGAAGTGTCATGTTTAACAAAGTCAGCTTTCTTTCGCGGGATGATTTTAGCAACCGCTCGACTGCCAAGAACTGTTGATCTGTCTCTGGTCTGATGGAGAGAGACTGCATCGCACAAGTGACTAACATCTTTTACAGTATTTGCATTTGTTGTACAGCAGAAGTAGATGAATGTAATCGCTCGTCCACAGCGAGTGTTATTCTGAAGAGTGGACGCAGGATTTGTTATAAATGGCAGTTCTTATTAAACGTGATGCGTGTCACATTGCTATCACATTACAAGCTGTGTTGTCTTTCTCTCTTGGCCTTGGGAATGAAGATATGAAGATTGCTGGTGATCCGGCTTCGCTAACGCTGAGTCAGAGCTTTTTCTTGTTCTTCATGTGCTATTGTTTCCAGATGGAGTCAGACGAGGCCGCTGGAGCACGATCAGGAATTAATATGACTTGTGAGCTTTTCACCGGCTTCTAACGTACAGCTCTGTGAAGACTTTAACAGAAAACACATACATCACTTCATGTTATTAATGTCTGAAGACATTCGGTAAGACTTAAACCATGTTTTGCTAGAGTCTTTTGAAAGTTTAGATGAATGTTATGAATATCATTGAAGCAATTCTGTATGTGGAGCTGGTGAGGAACAACTGCTGCTCTCGTAATCACACGATGCTCTTCATTGTTGCAGTGATGCTTTACTGTTCATGATCAGCATCGATGTCTGCAGTAATGGGGGAAAGTCTTTGCAAAAAAAAAAAAAAAAAAATTAAATCTCTTTGTTTAAACCTAGAAGAAAACTGATTATTTAAAGGAACAGTTCATCCAAAACTGAAAATGTGCTGAAAATGTACTCGGTTTGTAGATTTGTAGTTTGTTTCTTCATCAGGTTTGTAGCATTGCCTCAGTGTCTCATCAATGGATGCTCTGTTGTGAATGGGTGCCATCAGAATGAGTCCAAACAGCTGATAAAAACATCACAATAATCCACAGCACTCCAGTCTTTCAGTTAATGTCGTATCTTTAAACCATTGCTTCTGGCTAAGTGATGCAACATGAGTCCATAATCCAGTTTTTATCAGAGGTTTGGACTCTCATGGTGGGACCCATCCACTTCAGAGGATGCAATTAGAATAATAAGACATCTCAGGGCTATTACCAATCAAATGAAGTATAAACAAAATCCATCTTTGCACTGCAGAAGTGGCAGAGATGCAGCATTTGAAGTAGTATGAGTATATTCACACACTGTTGCATGCAGCTCGCAGGTGGCTCACCGGACTCCGTCAGAAACGTCGCCTGTGTTGACTGGAGACACAACAGTGGTACTGTGACTCAGTTTGGTATTGTTTTCATATTAGAACAGCTTGTGTTTCACGAGTTCACCCTTACATCTAATCTGAAGGCAAATAGTAGGCATATTTTGGCGTGCTGTCCTGGGGGAGGGGTCCGGGCCCGGAGCATAGCCCGAACCCAAATAACTCCCCCTATCCCAATTTGGGATAAATAGATTAGAAGTGAGGAGTTGGGGTGGAGGAGGGTTGCCGAAAAACTGTCGTGGGACAGGAGGTAGGAAGACTGGATATATATACGCGTGCGTGCTATGAGATGATTAGCTAAACGAGATGCACCTGTACCAAATTGGATGATTATCTGATCGTGCTTCTCCCGAACTTTGTTAATAAAACCACATATATTGACAATATTGTGTCTAAAATGTTTGTCCCTTCATAGTGACTTTAACATAGCTTAGTTAATTAATGTATTCGGATTAGGTATATTATATAAAGTATTAAATAGTGATTATCTGAACAGTAGACAGACAAAGGAGTCCGGCTTAAGGCTGCGCTTGGGATTGAGGCGGACGTGGTATTTCAAAACAGGACCCTAAATTGTGTATATTAATATGCAGTTTCTGAGATAGACAGTATGAACAGATGAGCTCAGAGAACTGGAAATCAGATCCAGAACTAGAAATGAAGGAGCTTATCAACAACACAACAGTGCTGGACACGAGGACAGATCAGGCTGATTTACGGCTGGTCAGCTGTGATGTGCTCATTTGGTTCTGCATGTGTTCCTGGTCATCGTGAAGATGATCTCACCACAACCTTTCTGAATCCATCATCAGATACGGAGGAGGTCTGGTAATAGTTCAATCCAGTGTGTAGTGGATGTGTCTCCACTGAGCTTTATGTTAATGTGGAACTAAACAACAACATATGGATCTGGAAGAGCCTTCCTGTCAGACAAACATGAGCACACTTAACCATTAACTAGTATCTGATATCTGCAGAGAAACGTTTGGGGATCAATAGCCTTTTGTTTTTCTTGGAACAACATTTCTATCATTAGATTGTAAGGTTAAGGTTGAGGTTGAAGCTTGAATAAAGTTCTTATCAACCTGCCTTTTCTGTCTGATTTGAGGGTTAGAGAGTGGTTAGGGTCAGGGTTAATGCACCCTGACCTCTCTTCACACCCTCTCAGACTCCCACCATCCAGATTGTCCTTTTTAGTGATCTTCTCTACTCTGGTTGATGCTGCTGGTACTGTAGAAACGCTTTTTACCTTCAACAACAATATTAATCAGACACTAACAACAAACAGAGAAAAGCACTACTGTTGATTTGTTTCTTTGCTTCAGGTTGTTTACATGAACATTTTCAATAAAGGCTTGTGTCCAATAGCTTTTTCAAAGACCCCTGGAACATCATAGTTTTTGGGTGTTCACTGGTCCACATCCATTGGTGATTTTTATTGGCTCGATCTTGCCACAGTACAACAAAGACGCATGTAAACAAGCCATTCCAGAATGCAAATTGTGTAAATCAAAGGACTTTCAAAATAATTCATAGTGTGTTTAAAACAGCCTGTATTTGTGTATTCATTCACATTCAGTGTGCAGGCCAACTGTGATAGTTTTGTGCACTACTTTGTTTCACTGACGTCAGGACAACACCAGACGCCTGCTGCCCTCGTGTGACTGTGAGAAGAAACGCTGGACTCAAGTCAGTCTTTTGTTTTGTTTTTTATAATGCGTTTAATCAGCTGAACAATCAGTATGCCTTTAAACAAAAGTATTGTACACTGTACTTCAGTCCTTCCCAGCCTAAGGTTTACTCCATGCCATGAATTCTGAATGTGTTGCCAAACAGCAGAAATCATCCTTTGCATAGACACTTTAAAGGTTTGATTTGACCAATCAACAAGATGGCAGCCAATTTTTGGGTTTGGAATTATTTACTAAGGTCCTGTCCCAGTATCCACACTTGTGGTTTTGGCCACTTAAAAGCGTGCACATGACAGGAAGTAAGTGCACAGCACTGTCCCAGGTCTGAAAAAACATCAAAGCTCAGTGCCCTTAAATGTACTTTATTTAGACATCATTTATATTTTGTGTAAAATTTGAAGTGTTGCACATTTTATTGGTGCTGAGGCGATGTGCATTTTTGCAAATGTTTTTTATCACTTATTTAGAAGTACAAATGAATTTGTGTCATTCATAGGGACTTCTGAACAGAAATTTAGAAGTTTATTTTAAAGTGCAAAGTATTTACAAAATGTAAATAAATAAAAATGTATAAAACTTTGGCCTGATCTCGAAGACAAGGCTTAGATTAAGTCATTTTTCAACTAGGACATTTAATTAGCTTTTATAAATGTGCCTTAGAAGACAAAAAAAAAAAAAAAGAAAAGAAAAAACATTACTAATGTGCATCTTGAGAGGTGCAGCGGCGCCCTCTGCTGGCGGTGTGAAGCGGTGCAGATGCGCCCTCTGCTGGCGGTGTGAAGCGGTGCAGAGGCGCCCTCTGCTGGCGGTGTGAAGCGGTGCAGAGGCGCCCCCTGCTGGCGGTGTGAAGCGGTGCAGAGGAGCCCCCTGCTGGCGGTGTGAAGCGGTGCAGATGCGCCCTCTGCTGGCGGTGTGAAGCGGTGCAGATGCGCCCCCTGCTGGCGGTGTGAAGCGGTGCAGCGGCGCCCTCTGCTGGCGGTGTGAAGCGGTGCAGAGTCGCCCCCTGCTGGCGGTGTGAAGCTGAAGCGGTGCAGATGCGCCCCCTGCTGGCGGTGTGAAGCGGTGCAGATGCGCCCTCTGCTGGCGGTGTGAAGCGGTGCAGATGCGCCCCCTGCTGGCGGTGTGAAGCGGTGCAGCGGCGCCCTCTGCTGGCGGTGTGAAGCGGTGCAGAGTCGCCCCCTGCTGGCGGTGTGAAGCTGAAGCGGTGCAGATGCGCCCCCTGCTGGCGGTGTGAAGCGGTGCAGCGGCGCCCTCTGCTGGTGCAGCGCGGTTAAAATCCTCCAGCTCGACGCTGCGGGAGTGAAGGAAAGATGGCGGCCGGACCCGGAGCGGCCAGCAGTGGTCAGAGCGGTGGCCGCGGCTCGTCGACCGCTTTGGAGTCATCACTAGACCGCAGATTCCAAGGAGTCACCAATACGATGGAGTCCATCCAGGGATTATCCTCGTGGTGCATCGAGAACAAGAAACATCACAGCCTCGTCGTGCGCTGCTGGATGAAGTGGCTGAAGAAATGTGAGTTGCTAACGTTGCTAATGAACACAAACACGCACAAACGGACGGATCTATATATGCACACCTTGCCCCGATGACAATGCATTTTGTGTTCAATGCAGGGCGTTTGAGTAATATAAGGGTTTGATGTGAACGCGCTGAAGAGAGTCGCGCGTGCAAAGCGAGCTCCAGCATGTTGTAATGTTTTACACCAAAGGCTCAGTGCCTGATCAATCTGCAGGCCTGGGCATTTAAAACAGAAAGTTTGTCATCGTTCAGCAGATCTTACGAGCGTTTAGCAGCTTTGTGCATGAGTAGATCTGATGCAAACTCAGTATGCGCGAGCCTCGCATACAATAAACAGGAGTATGGAGCTCAGATAGAGTGATTCAGTGTTGATCACGGAACATGGGATGTCAGTGTGGTTTGGGTTTGAATGTATTGTGTATGGGGTGTCTTGATCCTTTAGTCTCCTGTGTTAGTGGATATTTATGGTTAGTGACGAATGTCAAGTCTGGTTCTCATGTTTGAAACTTCTCATGTTTGCTCTTCTTACTGTTGCTTGTTTGTCATTGATTCAACTTAAGGCTGCAACCTTTCATAATCACATTCTTAAATAAGAGGTTATGTATGCTATAAACCACTGTCCTGCTTTCAGCGTTACACATTGCACTTCATTTTATATAATGTTGATCTTATGTTTTTATAAGTTCATCCATACTTTGGTCCAGAGCTGTGTGCATGAGATACTGAGCATAGCTTTTGTATGTTATGTTCACATCTATCTATCTATCTATCTATCTATCTATCTATCTATCTATCATGTTAGTTAAGTAAATCTAGCTTACATTAACAGGAAGCTTATGGAGTCAATTCAGTTCCACATATATTTGCAAAAGAAAATGGATGTATTGAGCAAAAATAAATGCAAATGTAAATAATTGCAAAACATAAAGAATGCAAAAGCAATGATTTTGCAACACATTTTCCATGGCCAGAGTTTATCGTTTTGGGAGTTTTACTTTCCAGCATGGTTTTGACTAGTGGTCGACCGATATATCGGCCAATATTTGGCATTTTGTAAATATCGGCCAATGTGTTTTCTGCTTGCCCCATGTTTTATTTCATTTTTTCTGCTTTATTTTGTAGTGCTGAGAACACAGTGCCTGAACACACTTTGCTCTTGTTTACTGTCGTTGTTAACAGTTCTGTCTAAATACAGAAAGAAGTTTGTCTAATGATCAGGGAACGGTTTAACAAAGGAATTCATGTATACAAAATATATTATAACAATTGCTTTTATATTATCAGTAATAGAAAGGTGAACATTATAATACTTTCTCGTTTACTGTCAGCATTAAGCAAATACGCATTTATATGATTTCAACAAATCTTTGAATGACTGATGAACAATTAATTTCACAAACCTTGCAAACTTAATTGAATCCAGCCGTGAGATCTTGTGGAGTGTGTATCCAGCATGATCGCGTGTTCTCTATTTAATGATGGGTCCGTGTGAATTAAATGCTTTAAACTTTAAACTCATGATTTAAAATTATGCTGCACTTTATGCATTTGTCCACTGTCATATTTATGTAATTTTCCCTGTGTGCTGTATGTAAATTGAGTGTTAACCTGGCTTTATTTTAAAAATATTATTCCCTATGCACAAACTTCCCAGAAAACTGAGTGTTCACTTCCTTTTTAATTATATTTTAATAAATATTTATTTATTTGTTAAAAATACTTTGTCATTTAAAGTATAAGTATGTTTATTTTACACATTAAATTTTTAATCCATTATCAAATGATTTTGCTATCAAATAGCATCTGTTAAATTAGTAAATGTAAATGATTTCAGATTTCTAAATTATAATGTAAATAAAAAAAGAAAAAAATAATATCAGCCTTACATTGGCTAACTAACCCTGCTTTCCAAGATATCGGCTGTCAAAAAAAAAAACAATATCAGTCGACCACTAGTTTTGACCACTAGTCAAGGGACTGGGGCGTGTACAACAGGTGAATAAAATCAAAGTCTTTGATAAACGAGAGACGTGTTGACTGATGAAACATCAAGACAGTAAACTCAGTTGTGATGATATATGGTTTATCTGTGTTCTTCAAGCCGACTTGGGTATTTTCAGAATCGTAAAGCATATTTAGCACTTCAACTGAAACCATGCATGATTTAATGCTAGTGAATAAAAGGAAAAGATCCACCGCATGCCTCTGCTCAACGACGGTGCCTTAATCAGTTCCTAGGCCGATGACGTCACTTCCAGCGGGGCGTGTCCAGGGCTGTTGTTCACGCCCCAGTCCTTTGACTCCACCTCCATGTCAAAACAACACCGGAAAGTGAATAATGAAGCACAAAGGGGAAAAAATGTGTGGCGAGCTCACTTTTGATTAAATTAGTGAAAATTTCAGTAAAACGTTGCAAGCAAATGTCCACTTTCAACCCAAGAATTGAGTATGTTGGTCAAAGAAAAAAATTGCGACAAACTTGAACAGAGGCAACATCAGTCATATGAGTCTATTAAGTGAACTGCCATTTAATGTTATGCTTAAATTATGCCGATGATTGTGTAATCCATTGCTTTCATTGATGAGGGTAGCTGAGCTCACGTCTGAGTAAATGTGTTATTTGAGCTGAGAGAGCGGTGCTGTCACACACTGTCATCTGTGATGGTCAGACTGCAGATCTGTGCTTCATCCTGTTGTTGGTTCACCGCAAGATTGCAGTAGAGAAATGACAGAAGCTTTTAACCAATAACAGGCAGTATTTAATGTAGGTTATGAAGAATAAAAGTTTCTGTATTTATAAAATGTTGGGTAGCACTTAGGGGTGTCACGATTCTCCAAATCCTCGATTCGATTGCATTTTCGATTCTAAGGTCACGGTTCGATTCGATTCTCGATTTTTACATTTATTCTTTTTAAAGCACAGATTGTCATTTTTCAAACTAGACTTATGTAATATAATATCTGACCTTTGTTTGCAATGTACCACATTACACTGTCAAATTTAAAAATTTTATTAACAACATAATGTAAAAATAACTTATATCTTTAGTCAATTGAAAACTTAAAATAAACTGCCATCCAGTTTCTCTTTTGTAAGTGCAGTCTTCTTCACAAAAGATGACATTCAAGTTCATAACAAAACAAACAAAAACAATAAAAAATGACTAAACTAACCTTCAAATATTACGATGTATCTATTTAAAAGATTAAAGATAAAACACTTGTTAAACACTTCACTGTCATTCATTAAGATTTATATATATATATATATATATTTATATATATATATATGTGTGTGTGTGTGTGTGTGCGCATCATTACAGTCTGTAAAATGTGTATCCCTTATTACAAGACTGCAATCACTAGCAATCAGAAGAATTCCAGTTAATCAAGTATCTACAAAAGATCTACTCTATAAACGAGCGCGAGGATGTGGGGAATGAGCATGCGCGCGCGAGAGTTTGAAATGAGCTCGCGGGCTCCCGTTTCTTCGCATCCGATTCAGTTTTCCTCTCGCGGAAGCCATATAGCGCGCGCGCCAGCATCAGTTGAATGCTCGGTTATTTTTGTCATTGATTTGCCGTCATACAACATGGGGGCGTGGCAGCATCGACAATTCCATTTTTTAATTCGAAGTTTGAGACTGTGACTTAATTTCGATCGATTTCAAATCGAAATCGTGACACCCCTAGTAGCACTAGGGCTGTGCAAAAAATCGAATGCGATTTTCATGCACATCTCATCAGTAAAGACGCTCCTGTAATTAGAAGTATATCTCCAGCACGTGCGTTCAAGATCATGGTTGTCAGGTTTTCACAACAAATCCTGCCCAGTTGCTTCACAAAACTAGTCCAAACTAGCCCAGTCGCGTTCCCAGGAGGTTCCCCGATGAAAAATTGCTTTCCGGGGTTAAAATTTAAGTTTTATGGCATGGTTGCCTTGGTAAAATCGCATTTTAGGGGCTAAATATCAAGTTATTGGTATTGTCGCTTCGACCCGCGGACATGAAAAACAACCACAGACTTGGCAACACTGGTTGGCATTTACTACACCGAGCCGTAATTCACTGACAATCCACACAAAATAGATTTTAAAATCGCAGGTCATTCTTTGTCGATTTTGAAAGCGATTTTGTGTTAGTTGTCAGTAGACTACGGCTCTGTGTAGTAACTGCTGCTTCACCTGAACCAGTGTTGCCAAGTCTGCGGTTGTTTTTCATGTCCGCGGTTCGAAGCAATCCCAATACCAATAACATGATATTTAGCCCCTAAAATGCTAATTTTACCAATGACAACCATGCCAAAACAAACATATTTTAACCCCGGGAAGCATTTTTTTTTTTTTTTAATCTGGGAACTTCCTGGAATCGCGACTAGTTTTGGACTATTTTTGTGAAGCAAGGATTTGTTGTGAAAACCTGGCAACCCTGATCTGAACACACGTGCTGGAGATAATACTTCCAATTAAAGGAGCGTTTTTACTGATGAGATGTGCATGAAAGTCGCATTCGAATTTGCACATTTGAATAATGTCGGGCTGTAAACTGATTCGGGCTTTTTAAAAAGCTGTCAATCAAAATGTACAGCTCTTATATAAATACTGCTGCTGGCATTAATGATCATCAAACAACATAACAGCTGTGATAAAATTGTAAGATTTTTATTTAATATTGTGCAGTGTTATTTTCTCTAATTATTATTTCTGTATTTGAATACTACCAACCTTATTTTATTTGTAACATATTTTGTTGTATTTATCTGTGCTTGTAATTTGTGTATTTGTTCTTTTTTTTTATTGGCTGTTCTCTTGTCTCTTTAATCATGTTTAAACTTTCTTAGTTAATCTAGTAAAGCAAGTTAAATTGAAATATTTTTCTTTTCTTGCCGATCCGAAAAATTGTAAATTGCAAAATTTGTAAATTGAAAAATTGCAAAAACTGTAATTTCAAACGAACCGTGAGATTTGTGATCCATTGAATAAATATTATATACGCAAAGAATATCAGCTAATATATCGTTTTTTTTTTCCCTAATATCGATATCAGTATCAGCACCAAAATAAATCTGTATCAGTCGGGCTTTAGTTCACTAGCAAACCCATCTGTTTCTAAACTACTTGGCTACATTGTTAAAATCTTTTTGCATATACCGCATTTTCCTGACTATAAGTCACACTTTTTTTTCATCGTTTGGCTGGTCCTGCGACTTATAGTCAGGTGCAAGTTATTTATCAAAATTAATTTGACATTAACCAAGAGAAATGAAATAAAAGAAATGAACCAAGAGAAAAAATTACTGTTTCCAGCCACAAGAGAGCCACGTGATGGTAATGTGACTTATAGTCCAATGCGACTTATAGTCCGAAAAATACAGTACCTCGCTAGCACTTGAAATTTAAGGGGATCAGGCTTTTTCTGCAGCCGGTCCTAGACTTTGGAAGAGCTTACCCGTAGACATTAGATCTGCCACTTCCCTTCCTGTTTTTAAATCCCGCCTGAAGACCTAAACTGTATGTTTGTGTTTGTTAATGTGTTTTCTTATTGATTGTGTTTGGAGTCATTTATTTTTATTCTCTTAATCTCTATATTTAGGGGGCATATGCTAGCTGTTTTTAAATGTGCTATATAAATAAACTGACCTTGACCTTGAGGGAAACTCAAACAAACTTACTTTTTTTGCTTGAACCTCAGAGTAAATGACTACATAGAACTTTAGGGTAACACTTGTTAACTATTAACTATGACATTTCTCTCAATAAATTCTTAATTTGCTGCTTATTAATAGTTAGTAAGGTAGTTGTTAGGTTTAGGTATTGGGTAGGATTAGGGATGTAGAATAAGGCAATAATATGTTCTTAACCCTTTGGAGTTGATTAATGCATGTGATGAGTCATTTTCTCCTGATAAACCCGAAAATAACTTAAAATACACTTTCAGTTTTGATCGTACAGATAAGAGCAATACATCAATCGAAACTGTAAAGGGTCTACTTTTTTGTATACAGACATAATAACAAAACTTTGTGCATTTACAAAATAAAGATAAGATGTGCTGTCTGTGCTGATCTTTATTTAGACACGGGTCATTAAAATTAACTGTAACTCCATAAATACTCAACGAAGAGACATGAGAGAGATATCTATAGAAAGCGTGACATGTCTACCTTTAAACTAAACAAGTGGTGCCAAAAATATTCTGTGATAAAGTAATCCATATGAAAACAACGCGATATCCGTTTTTCCGAGCACTCGGCTTGAATATGCCCAAACAACAGAAGACAACGCAGCAAGACTGTTCAAGTTTTTTTTTTTTTTTTTTTTTTTTTACTGTTTGTAAAACAAAAAGGAATAAGGCATACTTCACCCCAAAAAGATGTTATGAGGATTACATCAGGATTTGATTTTGGAGTTCCTCAGAAAAAGGAATTAAGATCTTTATTCAGCAGAGATCATAAGCATGAGTAAGTCTCTTTTTATTTATATACTTTTATTAGTTTTCACATAATGTGAAAACATTGTACTAGTTAGACTTTTTCCAAACTATAATTCCTGACTAAATGTATAATCAAGTGCAACATTATGAAGTTTCAATAACAATATACACTGCTATACCATTCAAAAGCTTGATTTGAATGGTCAATTTAATGGTCAAAAACTTGACAATTTACTCCTTCTCATGTTGTGCCAAACCCAAATGAGTTTCTTACTGCTTTGTTTTAATACCTGGTACAGGTGTGGAGTATTCAAATACTGAATTGAATTAAAATTTATTGTTTCAACTGATTATGTAATTTTTTCACCATACATCACTTCATAATAAAAAAAATAAAAAAACATGTCACTGTTTAAAACACAAACCAGATATAGTCTCATCTCAAAATAAACCAGATTGTCTACACACTTTTTTTTTCTTTGAGGAATGACAGCATGTCACACAGCCTGTCCATACATACATCCAGGATGTTATTCAGAGCAATGGTTGACCAGTATGGGTTACTCAGTTGTAGATTCATGAACTTTCACATTTGGTCTTCATGCTGTAAATATTTTTAAAGTACCGAGATTAAACCATCAAACATGACACCGCAATCAATGACAATGACCATCAATGACAAGCTACGCAATATCATGTTCATTATCGCAGATGAATCGCCTTTGATAATGAATGCGATATTGCGTAGCTTGTAAGTGATATATCGCCCTTTCCTACATAAAAAAAAAAGTCCTAATTTTTTATATTTCAAATAACTTTTGTGAAAATAAAATGTTAAAAGATGGGTGAAACAATGTTCCAAACTGCAAAACTGTTGTTCATTCATATTAATAACACATAATTAACTAAAATTTGTAATTTAAATTTGTTTACCATAACATGTTCTGTAGGAAACATATCTTTAACTCTCGGCAGTAAAATTAAATAAGACCAGTATTTCTTCCAGTGCATTTTAGGGCTGTAGTCAACCAAAGAAATGCTTAGTTGACCAAAGTCCTGTCCTGCGCAACGATCAGTTGACTAAAAAAAAAAGGCGCGATGTTTTGCTTTTAGATTGAACATTTATTAAACAATTGTCATAGAGCATTTATAAAACAACAACGAAAAAACATCAATAATACATAAAACTATAATAATAATAATACAATTCTTTGAAAATTAAGTGAATTTTTTAATACAAAGTGAGGAGCTCACATCTGGCCACTGACCGAACACCGGATCCCTTCAGTAATTCCACCGAGAGCATGTTGACAGCGTTGTCCATTACCACTGACACCCGCTTCTCTGGTGGAATGTGGTAAGCGTTCGCGACTTGAGTGAGTCGCGCAGCGACATTTTCTCCTGTGTGCACTTCATCCATCTGCTTTGTTTCTAACACAACGCTATTCATTTTACAGTCTGCATCGATAAAATGGGCCGTAATTGTCATGCATGCCTCCATTCTAAGCGAAGATCACAAATCAGATGTGAGACCTATAGCCTCGGAGGATTGGAGGTCTTGTTATTTTCTTGTTTTTTTTTTAATGCAGCCAGACAAAAGATTTAGATTCCTTGGACATTTTGTTGACTAAAGCAAAAACAAGTAGCGTCCTAACTGAATGAATACAGCAAAACTACCTATATTCCCTACTGAGCGCGAAGCAGCAGTGCAGCCAGTCATAGGTGCCTTCCTAATGTGGTGCGCTAAACTCTGGCGCTGTTAAATTAAAGCATTTAAAGTTTGGGATAAAACATAGTCTAATTATATTTAGAATGCAGTAATATATATAACTGGTAATAAAGGAATAAATATCAAGGAGTTAATCAATGAAAATTTCTTAATTGTTAAAAAAAAGGAGAAAAAGAAAATGCAACAGGTCGACCAGTATAAATGTCAGTCGATCAAGACGACATCGACCGATTAGTCGACTAAACGACTAAAGTTGACAGCCCTAGTGCATTTGACACTTAATATTGAAGGTCAATTTGAGAGTGGTGCATCGTGGGATACCATGTTCCATTCATTACTCTGGTTCTGTTTTTGCCTTGATTCTGTTTGTGTTGAAATGGACAGCCTTCGCAGTAGGGCTGTGCGATTAATCAAAATGGTAATAAAATCGGGATTTGAGTTTGTGCAATTTCTAAATCGCTTTGTAGCGTGATTTTCCGTGGCCCCGATTTTCTGCAGTATGCTATCCGAAACAATCAGGATGCAGTGAGCCTAGGTGGAGCGCGAGAACAGAACAGACTGCTTCACACACTCTGTCTGCATTTGTAGCCTTTTTTCCTGAGCCCATGGTTTTATTAACACGATTATTATTATTATTATTTTTGCCATATGTCTAGAAATTTAGTTTGACATCTTTACTTAGTGATTATTTTGACTTATGTCTGTTCTAGAGACATGTTACACCATTTTGATAAAGCTCTCATTCGTTTTCTTTTGGAAGTATGTTTAAAATTTATACTGAATGCATTTATGAATGTTTTTCACGGTACCAAAATTTCAGTATTTGGTACCAATACCAGTGAAAATCCACAGTTTTCGGTTCCAAAACACAAAAATATGCTAATTAAAGAAAAAATAATCTTTTATTACTAAGAATAAAGCCAATGACATTCTTTATACTTATTTACAATTGTGTTTAAAGTTTTTCTACAAGTGATATACTTATGAAAAACTGTAAACAAGTTTCACCCAAATTTAATTTGTCTTTTTAATTAATGAAATTTAAACATTTTATTTTTTGATAAATAAAGGGGATTTGGTATTAAAATTTTAACATGGAATAAATATTGTGTGATTTTATTTATTTAAAAACTAAACTTTTATAAATTTCTTTCAACAGTGGTAGCAGTATCACTTACATTCTACTAAATAATCGTAATATTTCTAGCACAATGTCTTTATGTAAAAATTATCTTTTATTTTGACGGGCTACTTTTATTTTGACACTGGTTTAAAGCTTGTGAACTGACTCAGAACAGTTCTGGTGATGTTGTTTATGTATTTATGTCTTCATTGAGATGGCAGATCCTGAATTTACTGCAAGCGTACCGAAGTAGCTGGTCTTTTGACAACACTACTGAGAATGCAGTGCCTGAGGCCATCCTTAAAAATATTTTGGTTTGCAGTAACAGTAATTAAAAAAAAAAAAAGGGGTCGGTAGGTCAGTCTATATATATATATATATAAATATTTATTTATTTATTTATTTATTTATTTATTTTCAAGTTTCAATGTAAAAAAAAAAAAAAGTACATTTTTGTGATGGTGATGACGTCGGTATGAATTTAAACAAATTAGCATATTGTGACGTCACTGACTGGGTCTTCAACCCCTGCCTTCGGGCACATCATTGCAAACCTCATTTTGATGCAGGCTATATAGACCACAAACAAATTTAAATCTTTAGTCAAAAACATGTTTATTGCATGAATTTCAGGTGAGAAAAAACGAGGTACTGTTTTACTTGCATCCACCGCTACGTATCAATGCAACCTAAATGAGAGAACGTTTACTTTGCTTTCTTGGGTTTTCGCTTTTGTGACAAAAATCCTGTTTAATTTTCATTGAATCGATTGTAAAATCGATTTTGCATGTCTAAAGTTTTATATGGCAAATAACACCAAATATAGGTATATCCACGGACAACAGGCAGGAGGAATGTAAAGATTCAATATATTGGTAAAGACCAATATTTCTGATGATTTATTGGCGTGAAGTTACGTGCGCAATGACAAACAGGAGTGCAACATTCTTGAAAAACAATAAGCAGAGTGGACTGCCATAATGCAAAACCTTTACTGCAGGCTTCAACATGGCTGTGTTTACGATTAAATCTCAACAACATCAGAAAAAATCGCATAGGCTATTTTTTTTTTAGGCGGTCAAAAAAATCTTTTTTCGAATATTCATCAAATTTAAAATAAAAATCCACATTTGAATGCGCATTCGAATTTTAGGTGTGCATTAAAGGTACTGTAGGGAACTTTTGTAAAAAAATATTGTTTACATATTTGTTAAACCTGTCATTATGTCCTGACAGTAGAATATGAGACAGATAATCTGTGAAAAAATCAAGCTCCTCTGGCTCCTCCCAGTGTCCTATTGCCATTTGCAGAAAGTCATGCGCTCCCGGTAAAAAACAACCAATCAGAGCTGCGGTCCGTAACTTTGTTTGTGTTCAAAATGTAGAAAAATGAACATAATAAGCGAGTACACCATGAATCCATTTTCCAAACCGTGTTTTTAGCTTGTCCTGAATCACTAGGGTACACCTATCATAAGTGTTTAAATTCGGACTATTTTAGATTGCCTCGGGGGTACCGCGGCGGAGTAACCCAGTACCTTTGTGATTCTTCATAGACATAAACAGAGAGAAGTAGTTCCAGCTACGATGTTCTTCCGCAAGACGCAAGCAGTTCTGTTTATTAACCGCTAGAGCGTCAAAAGTTCCCTACTGCAGCTTTAAGGAAGCTGCCTTATGAGCCCCGGTACATGTTCCATTCCATTTCGCCGCACGCACAGCTGTACACAACTTTCAACGGCAGACGAGCTCGACACGCAGTATCTGCTTTCAGTATATGTATTCTGTGTGATTGGTTTTCCGCCCTTTTTATTTATTTAACAATGCATGCATACATTATGCTGTTTTGTTTATAGTTTAAGCAACTTAATTAATAATAATTGGTTCATAAACATTATTTTAAATATTTGGATTTTTTCACAGTCATGTATTCTAATGCTATGAATAAACATACAGTAATATTTAGCTCGATGCGCTCTTGAGCCTCAGAAGAGAATCAAGAAGCTTTTCTTCAACCTAACTGAAATTATGCATTTAAAATTCGAATACAATTCGAATTTTGATCTCATTTAAGTAAAAAATTAGAATTTAGTTATTCAGCTATTTTGACAGACCTAGGCGATTCTAACCAGAATCTTTAGCTTATCTGTATGCATGAGACTGTCTGAATACCGGCAGAATTCACATTTCTGTTGTAAAAAGAGAAACAGTGTGCACAAGTATTATTTGCTGTTATGCGTGTTTGTCCGAAGCTGCAGTTGCTGTGTGACGCCTGTTCAAAAAAAACACCTGGCGCGCTCTGAGAAAAGGTAGTTAAAATCAATTTCTTATTTTCGTTTTCTAAACTTGTGTTGGTTGATTTGTGCTTGATTCGTGCAATAGATTTTCGAACATAAAGTGACAGTCGACGCGGTCACGGTTTTAGACTGGAGAAGGGATGGGAAAACATCTGGGCACAGTTTTTCCAGAACTTCGTGCCAAGTTAAAGCGGTTTCGAGCTGTTTTAATGATGATTATTATTATTATTTTTTTTTTATGTATTATGGTGCCCGAACCTGTATGACTTTGAACAGTGACCGCGAACATTTGGTTTACTGCAGCCGCGGCCATCATTATACCAAGCGCGAACCGTTGACTCTGGCCGCGTTTCCACCGAAATTACCCGGAACATTTGTACCAAGAACTTTTTTTCCCAGGAACTTTTTCCCCCAGACCTGTTGCTTTCTGCGTTTCCACCGCGGTGTAAAGTACCGGGAAGATTAGGCAAATAGACTGGTGACGTAGGTCTGCACGTGTTTCTCAATACAAAGTACCGCAATCAGGATGTTTAGAGCCAAAGTCCCGCCCCTGAAAGTTCCGGAACTTTGAAAAAGTACCACCTCGCCAGCAGGGACTTTCTGAGGGGCATTTTTTTACCCGGAACTTTTAGTTCCTGGTACCTGCGGTGGAAACACACCAAGTACCAGGCCAAAGTCCCTAGTTCCTGGGTAAAGTTCCTGCGGTGGAAATGCGGCATCTGACAGTGAATGAGAGGAGACGAAGCGAACGCACAGGCCACAGTGTAAGTGACATCCGTGTAAACACAGTTGACGTCAAGGTTTTTTTTTTTTTTTTTATTAAAGAAGATAGCCTTCATTTGTATGTAGGCCAAGGCATTTTATATATTTACAATACTTACTTAAATATAATTAATAGTATTTTATTGCGTTTGTATTAGTTGTTTGAAGAGTAAAAAAATTATTGGTCGGTCTTAACGCAAATTTACAATCGGCAAGTCAGTCAGACTAAAAGCTAAAACAAAACAAATAAAAAATAAGCCCTGTACCGAAACGGTCCGGTACGAATACACATACTGTTACACCCCTAATGTGTGTGTGTGTGTGTGTGTGTGTGTGTGTGTGTGTGTGTGTGTATATATATATATATATATATATATATATATATATATATATATATATGTATACACAGTGGGAACAGAAAGTTTGGGCACCCTTTGCAGAATCTGTGAAAATATGAGTGATTTTCAAAAAATAAGAGATATCATACTAAATGCATGTTATATTTTATTTAGTACTGTCCTGAGTAAGATATTGTACATAAAAGATATTAACATTTAGTCCACAAGACAAAAAAAATGCTGAAATTATTAAAATAACCCCATTCAAAAGTTTGGGAACCCTTGGTTCTTAGTACTGTGTTTTGTTACCTGATGACCCTCGACTGTCTTTCTGTTTTGTGATGGTTGTGCATGAGTCCCTTGTTTGTTCTGAACAGTTAAACTGAGCAGCGTTCTTCAGAAACATCTTTAAGGTCCTGCAGATTCTTCAGTTTTCCAGCATCTTTGCATATTTGAACCCTTTCCAGCAGTGACTGTATGATTTTGAGATGCATCTTTTCAGACTGAGGACATTTGAGGGACTCAAACACAACTATTAAAAAAGATTCAAACATTCACTGATGCTCCAGAAGGAAACAAGATGCATTAAGAGCTGGGGGGTGAAAACTTTTGAACATGATGATAATGGCCAAATTTGTCTTATTTTGTTGAAATATACTTTTTTCCATTTAGTTCTGCCCTTCGTAAGCAACAGAAGATACTTGTATGTTTCCCGGTACACAAATTAAGTACAATTTACCTTGATCTTCAAATTCCAAAAGCTTTCACCCCCCAGCTCTATATCGGTCGACCACTAAATCACAGAGAGAACCTCTTCATAACCTTCAGCCACAGACAAGGTTAATTTAGGCTCAGGTGCCTTA
Source organism: Carassius gibelio (assembly GCF_023724105.1). NCBI lineage: Eukaryota > Metazoa > Chordata > Actinopteri > Cypriniformes > Cyprinidae > Carassius > Carassius gibelio. The sequence goes on along the minus strand of NC_068386.1, from coordinate 25,843,862 downwards.
ATGTCACTAATAAGCACCATTATGCTGAATAACATTTCATAGCTTAAAGATGGATCATATGAGGCACAATCCTCATTCCTGTAATTTACAACCTCATCAACAGTTTGCAGTTGTGGACCAGTTTAGGACTGGCGTGGACAGCTGACAGCAGACAGCTGAAAGCTTTTCATGGTCTTCATATTCATATGTGCGGTGGTTAGTTTGCAGTAACAGAAATGAACATTTCCATTGAGTTTAAACTGATTTTCATCTTTGAGCATGTTTTACCTTTATAAGGCTATTAACTCCTAACCTAATTAAATGTATGCATCATCTTTTGCATAATTTTTTTTTTCAAATCGTAAGACACTATAGTGCTGTTACCAATCAAATGAAAATTTGGGTTTGCAACGCAGAGGTGACACAGGATCTAGATCTGGAGTGATGTTTAGATGCATTACACTGACTCAAAGACTGTTTAAAGGGGGGTGAAATGCTCGTTTTCACTCAATATCCTGTTAATCTTGAGTACCTATAGAGTAGTACTGCATCCTTCATAACTCCAAAAAGTCTTTAGTTTTATTATATTTATAAGAGAAAGATAGTCTGTACCATTTTTCCTGGAAAAACACGAGCAGCTGGAGGCGTGACGTGTGGGCGGAGCTAAAGAATCACGAAGCTTTTGCGTTGAGAGCATCTGGAAACTGTGACATTACCGTGAGGAAAAAACCATCATCCAAAACAAACCATGGCTTACAGTCAGATTCAGCGTATATTTATGATCCAGAGGCTGAAATTTAACAAGAGCAGCAACAGCAACGACTACAGCAGCAGGACATCTCTATGTAGTATGTATTGAAACTGTATATATTTGCTAAGCGGTTTTGGAAAAAGTTCCACTTTATGTCATCTATTTATTTTTATTTTTTTAAGCTGTACATGTGGAAAGTGCAGTTTGATGACAACATCGCATGTTGTTTACTTGACGTGCTTACGCGCCGATAGCTACGTTAACGACACAGAGATATTTGAAGCAGTTTTACTCACCGCATGCGGTTCCAACACACGATCGTGACCCTTTTTCGTTGGGACTGCATTATCCTTAAGAAATAAACGATATGCAAATCCGGCGTCAAACTGGGCCTTGTTGGTAAAACAAGCATCTTCGAAATGCAGGGAACAAACAAAAACACTTGCACAACTCCGTTGATGCTCTGTAAAAATAAACGCCATCCACTGGTCCCTTAATGCAGTTTTTTTTTTTTGGTAATCTGTGCAGGGTTGTCATGCCCTGGCAACCAAAAACACACTTCCTTTGTGACATTTTGCGACGCTCTCGCTCTGATCAGTGAAGTCTGTTGTGCTCTCAGTGCTCTGCTATACGGGAGCGCGCTCTTCCGGCAGACGTGCCTCAGGACCCATATAAGGAAATTCCGCTCCATCTAACGTCACACAGACCCATACTCGAAAAAAACTTTCTGAAACTTGTGACAAACCGGAATTCAAACGTACAACTTAATTTTTTAAACTTTGTCCATGTTTAGCATGGGAATCCAACTCTTTAACCGTGTAAAAAAATCAGTATGCATGAAATAGCATTTCACCCCCACCCCCTTTAATGCAAGACATGAATGCAATTGGTATAATATTTTGTTTCATTGTAATGTAGGCTGTATATATACACATTTCCCTGAACTACATTTCTGCAGCTATATGTTTAAATTAAGCATCGAAAGGAGACAGTGGTATTTGATGTCATATTTCATCTTATTGTAAATAAACAGTGAGGAAAATTGCAGTCGCCAATAGGGATGTGCATTTTAGGCAAAAGTAATAATCGATAATCCCTGAGTATTATTCGATTAGTAGCTGATAATCGCCCCCCTCCCGCGTATACACCCACACACACACACACACAAACACACACCCTTAAAAAGAGAGAGAGGGAGAGAGATGTTCAGGCTTTCAATCTGTATGATAACAAAGGGTTTAATTTATTAGAGAAAAGCCTATCTAACCCAAGACAATTGATGGTTGTATGATTGCTGAAACATATTAATATAACATAACCGAATGACTACACTTGTTAACATAACAGTTCGTCGATTATCAACTGCTCACAAGACTGTAGGACATTTCTATTTTTAAAATGAGCATGAACATCAACATAATTTTTTTAAAAGAAAAGTTTACTGATTAATTAAGATTAGAACAAATTAATTCAGACATGAATAATAGGCTTAAAACACATTATGTGATAAAACATATTTTGAAAGCCTGAATGACGGCACTTATGTGAACATTAATTTTAAGTATTTATAAGAATAAGAGATTTCATATTTTTATTCAAAAAAATGAGCATGTCCACATGTTTGGGAAGAAGACCGGATGCAGTCTGTTCAGAATGAGTCCGGCTGCAGAACACCCTTTCTGCTGTTGCAGCCATTATAATAGTTTAATTATGATTTTTAATGGCAAAGTGGTCGTTTCGTTTCAATTCTTTTTTTCCAATATGTTTGGAACATTTTATGTTAGTTTGTTAAATTCAAGTTTCTTTTTTCTTTTTTTAAATAGTAGGGCTGGGACAACGCGTCGAGGTCATCGATGACGTCGAAGCAAAATATGCGCATCGATTCATCGACCTGTTTTTATTTCTCTAAAAAACGTCTGCAAAACGTTTACTTTATGTGCGCTAAATATACGCGATGGCCAGATCAACATTCTGTCCAACGTTGTATAACCAATTCATGGGTTTTTCTGCATTGATCTTTTTTTTTTTTTTTTGGTGGCTGTCAAAGCCTTATTTGATCGCTGTGCCTGACAGGGCGCGTACGAGAGAGAGCCCCGGCTGCGCGCGCACACTCACAGTCTTCAAACAACACGAGTGCTTCTTGCTCTCTCTCTCCCTTGTGCATATTAATCAAAATCATTAAACACGATATAAAAAGGGCGAAACACCTAAGTTTCACGCGCGCTCGCGCACTCACAGTCTTCAAACTACACGAGCGCTGTCTTCCTCTCTCTCTCTCTCTCTCCCTCGTGCATATTAACCACAATCATTAGACATGATAGAAAAAGGGCGGAACACCAAAGTTTCACGTGGAGCATTTTTTTCTCCATGACAGGCTGCTGGCTCCCACTGTTCATTTTATTTATTTTTTTTTTTTTTTTTTTGGAAAAGCACTCTCTGTATTAGCTCAAATCCGTCAAGTTTACATTGGTTACTGTATTCTTTCAATTGCTCTAAACAAGTATTTTGGGTGACCTTTTTTCTTGAATGCTAGACATCAAGTTGTTGTTATTTTCATCTGAAAGAAGAACTTTTTTTCAGTAAGTTAGTCCCTATGTGTTCAGTAAGCTTGTTTCAGTAAGCTAAGTGTTTTCAAGGCTTCAAGGTTTTATTGAATGCTATCTCTACAAGTGCAAAGTAATGCATTCTTAGTCAGTCTTTTATATTGTAATTTTAAGAGCAATAAACATATTGCAATGTTAAGGAATTCATGTTTTTTTTTGGTTCAGATATGTAAATCAACATGTATAAATTGTTAGTAGTCAATTAATGGGGAGATGATCGAAATCGAATCGGTCTGAAAAAATTAATCGTTAGATTAATCGATGCATCGAAAAAATAATCGCTAGATTAATCGTTTAAAAAATAATCGTTTATCCCAGCCCTATTAAATAGCCTACACAGTGGCAAGCTCAAGACAATGAGTTGACCATTTTGGATCAGTTTATCCTTCTAAAAAAATAAGTAAGATTAGTGTCGTAATATTTTAGGAATAAAGTCAAAATTAGGATATTACAATCATGTTGTAACAGTTCCAGAGTGTGTTCACTATAACTGGCTGTCTATAGCTGTTTTGGAATTATCTTCCTGGTCACCAGTGAGCAACGACCTCAGGTAAGGGGTTGAGAATACCCATATAAAGAAGAATGAGTGATCTACCTGAAAAAAGCAGGTGGCAAGGAAGTTAACAGGAAGTTGAAGTCGGCCGCGTGCTGCCATATTGTAGCAGAACTTCACTTGCATTAGCATCCCATTGACCTCCCATTCATTTTGGCGTCACTTTGACAGCGAAGAACTTTACATCTGAGGTGTTTAAAGACTCTGTTTGTCCATTATTTATTTCTAAAGATACACAACAATATTTAAAGGGCTCCATTACCTTCTATGTTACATTATGGCCCCGTATAAACAGTTTTTGTAAAAATAGGCTAACGATTGCGTCATAACCACTCGTCTCTCTGTCGCATTACCGTACAGACAGGAGGAGAAGCTCGCAGGCAATTAACTTAATATGGCGTACTGGCGTTACATTTTAAAATACTATACAAAATAATTAATCAGAATACTTACTCCTGCTCACTCACGACAAAGAACTCCCCGCTCAAGCTCGCCATCTCTGCAAGATTAACGATGGCAGTTTGCACGCACAGCTACTAGAAGATTTACATCTGTCAGACAGGTTGCTGACGTCATCAAGCTTAGTTTGAGTCTGCGCGTCAGAAACGGAAGTGCTAAAAAACGCTAAAAATGGGCTTCACTTGTCTCAATTGAGTTCCAATGGGGTCGCTGTGTCCATTTCTTTTACTGTCTATGGAAAAAAGACCATGTGGGGGATTGATTTAGAGAGGGCTCACTCTTTTTACTTAAAAGGGGTTTTGAGTTTAGGCTGAATGTTTATGCCTCTTTTGGCTATTATTTGAGGAACAGTGTGTTTGCAATACTCAATGTAGGCCATATTTCCTCAATTGTGTTGTTTGGTTAGCCGGAATCCTGGTGTTCAATACGGACTTAATCCCAGCATCAAATCTTCTTCGATTGGATTTTTTTTGGTGGATTATATATACTTTTTTCCAACCTGGCCTGGGGTACTACAAGTTTTGGCTGAGTGAGTTTATCCTGTGATGAGACTGTGGTCGCAAAACAGATCTAATTGAACTAACAAGCGGATTGATCATTGCTGGATTGCAGGTTCATTATTTCCATTACACACGTTATGTGTTTACCTTGTTTGGATTGAACTAATGTTGAAGGTCTCATTGGACCAGGTTTTGGGTGATTGTAAGCTATTATTGCTGTTTGGTGTTGTGATATATTATTTTGATATACATTCATTTTGAGCTGGATGTTGGCAATTATATTTGGATGTGATTCCCCCCTTATTTTCTATTTGTGTTTCATTTTTGTCTTTGATATTAGACGAGTTGTCACAATGTTACATTGCGTGAAGTAAAAGTT